>NW_023397059.1:0-70010 GCF_011125445.2 Fundulus heteroclitus | reverse complement strand
GTTGTGCTAAATGCATAAAACTGAACATCTCCTTAAAGCTGCAGCTCATTTTGATGGAAACAAAAAGGTGGAGAAAACAACCTGCTGCACTGCTGCTTTACAGAAAGAGGGAAGGAACGTCTGAGAGACAGAAACCTTTATTTCCTCTGACAATAGATCCCAGATTACAGCAGATAGATTTGTAGAAACATGGAATATTTCTATCTGCTGTTTACTTCTAAAGGACCGAATCAGTCCCATGTCATTTCTAATCTGTATTATTCTCTAAAAACATCCAATCCAGTTTCTGAGGGAGAAAAGCATCTGAAATGTGAACACTACCTGATCCAAGGAGCTGTTTTCTCTGGTAGATTAGAGCATTTCCTCCAGATTTCCTTCATTAAGGCTGAAAATGCTGCCAGAAACCATCTTCTGTCTCTGCCTCTTCTGTAGCTGCTGTGTTTGTGGGAGAAGGTCAGATAGAAGCAGAGAAATGAGGACAATGGTGACCTGATGCTAAAGAGTTCATGTTGCTGAAAGCTGCTGCATGTTTCTGTCAGCATTTCTTCATCTGATCTGCTTTGTGAATCAGATCCTGACAGTGAACAGATACTGGCCACAAAGCAGAGGCAGAACTCTGCTGTCTGACCATCTAACAAGGTTCTGCTTCTAAGGATGGATCCCATTGGTTAGCATTACATCACGTGGACTAAGAGACCTTCTAATGATGACACCTCCTGATGTTCCAGATGTTTCTGCTCCAACTTCATCACTAAATCAGGTTTTTCCTTCAGTTGTCTCTTCTTCTCTGTTCCAAGCAGATGTTGGTCTGCAGGAGGTTCTAGAGGAACATAAGATCAGTCTGAGGAGGAGATGTGAACGTGTGACTGAAGGAAGTGATGAACCAGGAAGTAGAACCCTCCTCAACAGGATCTACACTGATCTCTACATCACAGAGGGACAGAGTGAAGAGGTTAATACCCAACATGAGGTGAAGCAGCTGGAGAGAGCTTCCAGGATCAAGAACCTCCATGACTCTCCAGTCAGGTGCCACGACATCTTTAAAGCCTCACCTGACCAACATGGAGCCATCAGAGTGGTTCTGACCAACGGCGTCGCTGGTGTTGGAAAAACCTTCTCAGTGCAGAAGTTCACTCTGGACTGGGCCGAGGGCTTGGAGAACCAAGATGTCCGTGTGGTGGTTCTGCTGTCGTTCAGGGAGCTGAACCTGATCAGAGGTGAGCAGCACAGTCTTCTCACGCTGCTCCATGTTTTCCATCCAACCCTCCAGAAGCTCCCAGCAGAGCAGCTGGCTGCCCACAAACTTCTCTTCATCTTTGACGGCCTGGATGAAAGCAGACTTTCTCTGGACTTCAAGCACAGTCGGCTGGTTTCTGACGTCACACAGAAGTCATCAGTCGACGTTCTGCTGACAAACCTCATCAAGGGGAACCTGCTTCCCTCGGCTCTGGTCTGGATCACCTCCAGACCTGCAGCGGCCAATCAGATCCCTCCTTCATGTGTTGCCAGGGTAACAGAGGTACGAGGCTTCACCGACGCCCAGAAGGAGGAGTACTTCAGGAGGAGGTTCAGTAATGAAGAGCTGTCCAGCAGAATAATCTCCCACATCAAGACCTCCAGGAGCCTCCACATCATGTGTGGAATCCCAGTCTTCTGCTGGATCACTGCTACGGTTCTGGGGAACATGTTGACCACAGAGCAGAGAGCAGAGCTGCCCAAGACCATGACTGACATGTACTCTCACTTCCTGCTGGTCCAGACCAGGAAGAAGAGAACAAGTACCATGGAGGACATGGGAGGAGTCCACAGGAGCTGATGGAGGCTGACAGGAAGTTCTCCTGAAGCTGGGGAGGCTGGCGTTGGAACATCTGGAGAAAGGAAACATCATGTTCTACCAAGAAGACCTGCAGCAGTGTGGTCTGGATGTCACAGAGGCCTCGGTGTACTCAGGAGTTTGTACAGAGATCTTCAAGAGAGCGAGTCGTATCTTCCAAGAGCAGTCTACTGCTTTGTTCATCTGAGCTCATCAGGAGTTTCTGGCTGCAGTCTACATGTTCCACTGCTTCACCAGCAGAACACAACAGGTGATGGAGAACTTCGTGGGGAGATAAATACAGTGAAACATCTCTGGATGACTTCCTGAAGAGAATCATGAAGAAATCCCTCCAGCAGTAAAAATGGCCACCTGGACCTGTTTTGCTCGCTTTCCTTCATGGCCTCTCTGTGGAGTCCAACCAGAGACTCTTAGGAGGCCTGCTGGGTCAGACAGAGAACAGTCCAGGAACCATCCAGAGAGTCATCAAACAACCTGAAGGAGATGAACACTGATAGAATCTCTCCTGACAGAAGCATCAAACATCTTCCCACTGTCTGATGGAGATGAAGGACCTCTCAGTTTATCAGGAGATCCAACAGTTCCTGAAATCAGAGAAAAGATCAGAGAAGCTCTCAGAGATCCAGTGCTCAGCTCTGGCCTACATGCTTGCAGATGTCAGAGGAGGTTCTGGATGAGTTGGACCTGGAGAGTAATAACACATCAGAATGGGGACGACGGACGACTGGTTCCAGCTGTGAGGAGCTGGCAGAAAGGCTCGGGGAGTCCAGATGTCTTCACGACTGATGCTGATTCAGGCATTATTGCCGTCTGGTTTATTTCTTCATTATTCAGTCGGTTTCTGGATGTTTTTTGGACCTTTACCTACTTCCTTCATACCTGGGACTATTTCACCATTCAGATTTCTAAATCTTCAGCTCATTCAGGTCAGCTCTGCTGCAGCTTTTTTGGTATTTAGAGATTTTTGATCTTTTAGAAAAGATACAATCAGTTCAGAGACACATTTTAAAAACCTTTAAGCAGCTCTTCACTCATTGGGCTGTTACCCCTAATTCACCTCTTTAGAAAATCACTCTTTAGGTCAGGGCTATTGAAATGATGGTCTGTGGGCCACTTCTGGTCCACTGGTGATGGTAATCTGGCTCCTAATGACATCTTTGTAAAAACTAAATAAATAGAGAGAATCAGAAACATTGTGTGAAAAACAGCCCAGATGAGCGGCATGGTTGAACAGCCTTGGTTTGTCTGCTGTTCAATTCCTAACCTCTAAGTAATAGGTTAGCTTTCATTGTTCTCTGAAACAGTCCACAACTATGTTTGTCTGCTGTTCAATTCCCTAACCTCTAAGTAATAGGTTAGCTTTCATTGTTCTGTTGTTCAGTTCCTAACCTCTAAGTATAGGTTAGCTTTCATTGTTCTCTGAAACAGTCCACAACTATGTTTGTCTCCCAGTGTCTAAGACTGTCACTGATATCTTCAAACCCTTGGAGTAAGCCCCCCCACTGTGTAAAGCCACATAGGTTGAGCCCACAAGAAGAGACATATGGCTTTATTTGCACTTCAAACCATTGGTTAGCTGACTGCAGAACAGAGGATGTCAATAAAACAGACACGGAACTCATGGGTGCAGAACTATCTTCTGTCTAATCCGCCTCTTCCAGCAGCCCTACAACCAAGAAACAGGAAAGGAACAACAGCTTCATTTTAGTTTTATTTAACCAGGAAAAAGATCATTGAGATCAAGAACAAGTAGAGAACTAGATGAACAGTGTCCTGCCTTTTGTTAAAAGACAGCAATACAATCATGGTGGGAATAAATGACATAAATAAGATAATAAACTAGTTCATAGTTTAAAAATTAGTCCAACTAAATCCATGCTAACAATATTTAAAAAAGGTTTGGGTCTGATATTTAATCAGAGTGAGACCAGCAGCCTGTTGCTCTCCCAGCTCTGTTCTGATCTCAGCAGCACCTTTCACATTGCTATAGCAGACTGCAGTTTTGGGGCCCTGAACCAATAACACATAACACACATAAGCCAAAACACTGATGCTCACCCACACACAGAACATCAGCCATGGCCTTGTGAAAGAGGGCAAAGTGGAGGCCTGGTAGCAGGTGGAGCTTACCTGAAGCTGAGCCGGCCTTCTCCTTTGCCTCCATCTTGCAGGTGTGAGTGGCTTTAATGCTCAGAGTGGCTCAGAGCTGATAGGTCTGGCTTTAAAAACACAAGAGGCCTTTGCTCCACAATGTTCTCATCCAGCACTACTGACTAGATAAAGGAGCTATTCACTTACTTTATGGGATCTAACATGTCAAAGCCTTAGGACAACTTTCCTGTTAGTGGCACTTTAAAAAGAATTCACAGTTCAAGGGTCACATATAAAATACATAATAATGAATAAATAATGGATGGAGCATAAATCTGAAACATTGTCCACTATTCTACCATTTTTAGTGTGTGGTGGCACAAGTGAGTCTAGAGTCAAGACATCTATCAATTTTAATATAATTATGTAGATATGATGATTATTATTATACTCAATGTTCATCATAAAACAATAAATAAACCAAATATTTCTGAACTTGATAATTAGTGCACATTAACAAACTGCCACCAGCTATAAATGGTTGTAACAGAACTTCTCTTGCAGCAATATATCAAGCTAAAACAGACTTTGTAGTAAATGAAATAGGGGGTCCCTCCACTGCAGACAGCAGCAGGTAGAATGTACTTCAGCTATTATACCACTGAAGAAGTAAAGTGCTAAACTAAGTCAGCCACTGGTAAACGCCTGCAGCAGAGAGCATGCTGGGAAGAAAAGCCTGCTTTATTGATGCAGTTGTAGTAACACACTGTGTTCTATTGGAAGTAACGTAACGCCGTTATCTGTTACATTAAGTCATGACTCTCTTTACTAAATGAAAACTGGAGCCTCCTGTTTTCTTTTTGATACATTACCAGTAATTTTACCCAGTTTGGTCACTTCCAGTAAAAAGGAAGAGGCGTCACTTGTATGTATAGTTAGAGATGATTTGGAAGTGAGATGAAGCCAAAAACAACCATAGTGTATTATCACTAGACTCACATATGTCTAGAGATAATCTGGTGATAATTTATATAGAGGAGATGGCCAAATGCTACCATGGACATCCAGATAGATTTAGTCAGTTCTGTTGTTTTACTCTAGATGATCTTTCTTCATCTTTGTGGTTAAACGAAGCTTTTAACCAAAGCAGAGACACAGCAGCTCTGCAGTAGAACCAAGACCTGAAGAGATTCTCTGTGTGGGTCAAACAGGACATTGATGTGAAGAGCAGACGTTCATCTGATGATGACATCACTGTTTAGTCTTCATCTTTACACTCAGTTTTTGGATGAGTTGTCAGATTTCTTATCTGATTTGGTGTTAAATACTGATAAGGTTATTATAGTGGGTGATTTTAACATCATGTTGACACTGAATGTGATAACCTTAGTGTAGCCTTTAAAACTATCCTAGATTCAATTGGTTTTGTTCAAAATGTGCATAAACCGACGCACTCTCGGCTCCATACTTTAGACCTTGTTCTGACATATGGCATTGATTGTGAAGAATAACAGTATTCTCTCACAACCCTGTCCTGTCTGATCATTTTTTAATAACATTTGAGTTTAATCTAACTGAATTCTCCACCCCCAAAAGAGGGTTCCATTATAGTAGATTTTTATCGGATAATGCTGTATCAAAACTTAAAGAGTCTGTCCCTTCTTAATATCCTCAGTATTGCAGAAATGCCCTGTAGATGGCAGCATTGCTGTTTCTTCCCATTCACAAATCGATACCTTTGCTAACAATGTGACTTCCTCATTGCGTTCTGCATTAGACAATGTAGCTCCCTTGAAAAAGAAGGTGATTATTCACAGGAAGCTGGCTCCTTGGTTTAATTCAGAGCTGCGTTCCTTGAAGCACAATGTTAGGAAATTGGAGAGAAAATGGCGCTCTACACACCAAGAGGAATCCTACTTAATCTGGAGGGACAGACTATTGTTTGTATAACAAGACCCTCCGCAGAGTTAGAGTAGCATATTTTTCATCATTAATTGAAGAGAATAAAAATAATCCTAGATTTCTCTTTAGTACAGTTGCCAAACTTACCCAGAGCCACAGCTCTGTTGATCCATCCATTCCCTTAGCTCTTAGTAGTAATGATTTATGGGATTCTTCATAAATAAAATTGATGCCATTAAAAATAAAATAATTGGCATCCTCCCAAACATGATTACCTCGTCCTCAGTAAGTGAGGCAGCATTGGAGGAATCTTTAGAATCTGCGCAGTGTTTGAACTGTTTAGAAGCAGTAGAGCTTTCTGAGCTATCTAAAATTTTAGCTTCATCTAAACCTTCTACCTGTATGTTAGACCCAATCCCAACCAAGTTGTTTAAGGACATATTCCCTTTGATCAGTGGCACTATTTTAGACATGATTAATCTATCCTTAGTAAATGGATATGTACCACAGGTTTTGAAAGTAGCTGTTATTAAACCTTTACTTAAGAAACCTTCTCTTGATCAAGATGAGTTAGTAAATTACAGACCTATATCTAATCTTCTTTTCTTATCTAAAATTCTTGAGAAAGTAGTTGCTAATCAACTTTGTGAACATTTACAAAGTAATGACCTACTTGAGGAGTTTCAGTCAGGCTTCAGAGCTCATCATAGCACTGAAACAGCTCTGGTGAAGGTCACTAATGATATTCTCATGGCCTCAGATAATGGACTTGTGTCTATACTTGTCCTGTTAGATCTCAGTGCTGCGTTTGATACAGTTGATCACAATATTCTCCTACAAAGACTTGAACATACTGTAGGGATTAAGGGGAAAGCATTAGGCTGGTTTTAAAATCTTATCTGTCAGACAGATTCCAATTTGTTCATGTTAATAATAAATCTTCCTCAAACTCTAGGGTCACCTGTGGAGTACCACAGGGTTCAGTCCTTGGACCAATTCTCTTTACTATATATATGCTTCCGATAGGCAAAATTATCAGACAGCATGGGATTAATTTCCACTGTTATGCTGATGATACTCAGCTATATTTATCCATAAATCCTGATGAATCCAATCAATTACTTCGACTGCAGTCATGTCTTGATGACATCAAAAGCTGGATGACTTTAAATTTCCTGCATCTAAATTCTGACAAGACCGAAGTTTTAATCTTTGGGCCAGAGTCCTCAAAAAATAAACTTCTTAACCAATCACTTAATCTGGGTGGCATTAACCTGGCCCCTGGTGATAAAGTAAAAAATCTTGGTGTTATTTTTGACCAAGACATGTCATTTAAATCCCATATTAAACAGGTTTCCAGAGTTTCCTTTTTTCACCTCCGGAATATCGCCAAAATTAGAAACATTCTGTCCAGGAGTGATGCTGAAAAACTGGTCCATGCATTTGTTACTTCAAGGCTGGACTATTGTAATTCTTTACTATCAGGAAGTCCACAAAATGCAGTTCAAAGCCTTCAGCTGATCCAAAATGCTGCAGCAAGAGTTCTGATGAAAATCAACAAGAGGGATCATATTTCTCCAATTTTAGCTTCCCTTCATTGGCTTCCTGTTAAATCAAGAATAGAATTTAAAATTCTTCTTCTAACGTATAAAGCCCTTAATAATCAAGCTCCATCATATATCAGAGCTCTGATTACCCCGTATGTTCCTAACAGAGCACTTCGCTCTCAGACTGCAGGTCTGCTGGTGGTTCCTAGAGTCTCTAAAAGTAGAATGGGAGGCAGATCCTTTAGCTATCAGGCTCCTCTCCTGGGGAACCAACTCCCAGTTTTGGTCCGTGAGGCAGACACCCTGTCTACTTTTAAGACTAGGCTTAAAACTTTTCTTTTTGACAAAAATTATAACTAGTGACTCATGTTACTCTCAGCTACCTTTATAGTTTTACTGCTATAGGCTTAGGTTACTGGAATATATCAGGATCTAATTTTCTCACTATATTGAGTTCTACTGTTCTTCAATTATGCATTATGTGTTGTCATTTCTGCTTTAACTTTCTGTTCTCTCTCTTTTCTCTTCATAGTAGGTACACCTGGTCTGGCGTTCTGTTAACTGTGACATCATCCAGAGAAGACGGCTCACCTGCTACTACCATCTAATGTAGAACAGATTACTAGATCAATGTGTGCTTCTGTGCTTTTTTGTTTCTCTTGTTGTGTCTCTGTTCTGTCTTCTGTAACCCCAGTCGGTCGAGGCAGATGACCGTTCATACTGAGCCCGGTTCTGCTGGAGGTTTTTTTTTCCCGTTAATGGGTGGTTTTTCTTCCCACTGTCGCTTCATGCTTGCCTCAGTATGAGGGATTGCAGCAAAGCCATGTACAATGCAGATGACTCTTCCTGTGGCTCTACGGTTCCCCAGGAGTGAATGCTGCTTGTCGGGACTTTGATGCAATCAACTGGTTTCCTTATATAGGAAATTTTTGACCAATCTGTATAATCTGACCCAATCTGTATAATATGATTGAACTTGACTTTGTAAAGTGCCTTGAGATGACATGTTTCATGATTTGGCGCTATATAAATAAAATTGAATTGAATTGAATTGAATCTTTTAGTCTGTTTATCAGTCATTTGTCTGATTTAACTACAACTGATCTGATTCTTTATCTCATCACAGACTAGTGGGCTGTTACCTCTCACTGACTGAATGTGAAGTTGTGGCCTCAGCTCTGAAGTCCAACCCCTCCCTGACTGACCTGGAAATAGATCAGATCTATGATAAAGGGAGAACCGTTGGAGACTCTGAGGTGAAGCGTCTCTGTGAGATCCTGGAGACTCCATTCTGTAAAGTAAAGAAGCTGACGTAGGTTTTATCTTCACTGCTACTTTAAAACTTATTTTAATTATTAATTTTGTTCTGACATTTTTCTTTACAGCCAACCTGCTGTCTAAATGTTTTGCCTTGTCAATTATTTAATTTCTTCTTTGATATTTTCAGTATTAAACATTTAACGCTTAAAATGCTTTGAAGAACAAAAATGAGGAAAATAAGTCAAATGATGTGAATTATTGATGGAGATGTTTTAGTTTGATTTGGGAAAGGTTTAGATAACAAGATTAGATAATTTAGCTTTATTTTTCATTTCTTTGTCACATCTTTACATGAAACATTAATTTTTGTTCCTCCAGAGTAGTGCCAGGATCACATTCATACACATAAACAGTAAAATAAACATAATAAAATAGCATTATCTAAAAAATGAATGTCTGAGAAGAACAAAGAGAGAAAATGTAAACTAAATCAAAGCGACGGCACCAGCAGGTTGCATGTTCTCCCTGTGCATGCGTGGGTTCTCTCTGGGTACTCCGGCTTCCTCCCACAGTCCTAAAACATGACTGTTAGCTTAACTGGCCTCTCTAAATTCTCTTTAGGTGTGAGTGTGTGTGTGACTGGTTGGTTGTCCTGTCTGTCTCTGTGTTGTCCTGTGATAGGCTGCTTACCTGTCCAGGTGAAGCCCGCCTCTCAGCCACTAACAGCTGCAGATAGACACCAGCAGCCCTCAGGACCCCAGCAGGGATAAGCCTGTTGGAAAATGTTTGGATGGACGGCACCAGCAGGTTCCAGCAGCTCAGTATTGTCTTGAAGCTGCTGTTCTGTTGGTGCGGGTCAGAGAGGAACCGTCCTCTTCAGTCTGACAGCTCAATCAGACAGAACCAGAACCAGGACCCAGCAGTGTGGCTATTAAAACTACAGCACAATATTGAAAAGTAAAAAGCTCTACTGCAGCAGACGTTCTCTGGACTCAGCGGTACCGTTCAGCAACAAGCCAACAAGTTTGAGCACCAAGAAGGAAACCAAAGAAAAACTGCAGAATCATCATTTCTATTAGTCTGCAGACCATTTCTGCCTGGCAGACCATGATCCAGAGGAACATCTGGCTCCAGCTGTTCTCCTCCATCCTCCTCCTCCCAGGATGTGAAAAAGGAGATGCTGGGAGCCCCATCAGCCCGGATGCTCCGTTGGCTCCTCACTTTAAATCGGCGCTGGAGAAGATCCAGAAGAACGCCGAGGAGTCAGAGAAGCTTCAGGACCTGGTGAGGCCTCGCTCCGGGCCGACGTCCCCTCGCTGGTCTGCCGGCTGCTTGGACCACCGTGGCCAGCGTCAGGAGTTCAGGTGCTCCACAGCTCCTGGTCCCTCCCTCTGCTCCTCCTTCAGCCTCCTCCTCCATCAGCCTCCTCCTCCATCAGCCGCCTCCATCAGCCTCCTCCTCCTCCTCTTCCATCAGCTCCTCCTCCATCAGCCTCCTCCTCCATCAGCCTCCTCCTCCTTCAGCCTCCTCCTCCTTCAGCCTCCTCCTCCATTAGCCTCCTCCATCAGCCGCCTCCTCCTCCTTCTCCTCTTCCATCAGCCTCCTCCTCCATTAGCCTCCTCCTCCACCAGCCTTCTCCATCAGCCTCCTCCTCCTCCATCAGCCTCCTCCTCCATCAGCCTCCTCCTCCTCTCCCCCTTCTCTCTCCATCTCTCTTCCTCCTCTACTCCTCCTCTCCTCCTTCTCTCCTCTCCTCCTCCTCTCCTTCCTCTCTCCTCCTCCTCTCCCCTCTTTCCTCCTCCTCCTCTCCTCCCTCTCTTCCTCCCTTTCCTCGTCACAGACTGATCAGCGGAGGCTCCACGCTGCACCTCCTCTCTCCTCCTCCTCTCCTCCTTCTCTCCTCTCTCTCTCCTCTCCTCCTTCTCTTCTCCTTCTTTCCTCCTCCTCTCCTACTTCTCCCCTCCTCTCCTTCTCCCTCTCTCCTCTCCTCCTTCTCTTCTCCTTCTTTCCTCCTCCTCTCCTACTTCTCTCCTCCTCTCCTTCTCCCTCTCTCCTCTCCTCCTTCTCTGCTCCTCCTTTCCTCCCCCTCCTCCCTCCTCCTTCTCTTCTCCTCCTTTCCTCCTCCTCCTCCCTCCTCCTTCTCTCCTCCTTCTCTCCCCGTCTCTCCTCTCCTCCTCCTTTCCTCCTCAGACTAATCAGCAGAGGCTCCATGCTGCACCTCCTCCTCTCCTCCCTCTCTCCTCTCCTCCCTCTCTCCTCCTCCTCTCCTCCTCCTCCTCTCCTCCTCACAGACTGATCAGCAGAGGCTCCATGCTGCACCTCCCTCTCCTCCACGGTTCAGAGGAGTCATGGAGATGGTTCTAGCGTCTCCAGAGCAGAGCGCTGCACCTCCTCTCTCCTCCACGGTTCAGAGGAGTCATGGAGACGGTTCTAGCGTCTCCTGTCAGAACTGCAGGAACTCCTGGATAAAGACGTCATTTCCAGGGTTCTCCACGGGGTTCTATTGCCTTTATTTACTGGTTCGGATCACAGAGAGACGGTTCCACATGCTGACAATCAGACAGCTGCTGGAGAATGTTCTCCAGAACCACTGGTTCTCCTCCATAGATCTGAAGGACTACTTCCATGTTCCATCATCCCCAAACACAGGAAGTATCTGCGGTTCTCCTTCCAGGGGATTCCCTGTCACTACAACCTGCCGTTGGGTTCCTCTCTGGTTCCACGCACGTTCTCCAGATGCCGCTGCGCTCTGCAGGGATGAGAATCCTCTTTTATGTGGACCACCTGCTCTTGCTGGCTCGGTCCAGAGAGGAAGCGGCGGTGCAGACCAGAGCTCTGGCCCCACAGCTGACAGAACTGGGTTCTCCATAAAGTGCAAAAAGGTTCTGTTCTCCGTCCCAGCTGCTAGTTTCTCTGGGCTGGAGCTAAACTGGGCCACCATGAGAGCCCAGAGCAGACGCTGTCAGCGCTGCTCCGCCGGGTCACACCTCCACACAGTGACAGCTCTGTCCGTCATGCGGCTGCTAGGGATGACGTCAGCGGCCCACCTGCTGCTTCCGCTGGCTCTGCTTCATAGGAGGCGCCTGCCTGCAGAGATGCTTCACCTGCCTGTGCAGAGATCCTGTGGCCAGAAGAGGCAGAGGATGACTGCAGTCCCTCCGTCAGTGGGAGCCCACCTGGCCCACTGGGGAACCCCCCCCCCCCCCCCCACTGTGTCAGAGGGAGTTCCCCTCAGCAGACCTACGTCACATGTCCCGGTGTTCACAGACGCTGTCAGGCTGGGAGGAACGTGTCTGTCCCAGGTGGTGGCAGAGAAGTGGCCACACCACATGTCTCTCCACATAAAGGTGCTGAAGCTGACTCAGCATTTTGCTCCTCTGCTGCGGGACCAGCAGCTTCTGATCCACCCTGACTACAGGGTCACAGCAGCGGCATAAAGGGGGCGTGGCTCAGCTCAGCTGCTGAAGATGGCCAGATGGCTGCTGTGCTGGAAACGCACCAATCTGCTCTCCATCAGAGCAGTTTACATCCCCGCTGTCCTGAACAGAGGAGCGCACATCATGTCCAGAGGGAGACTGGACCCTCCATCACCACCTGATCTCTCAGATCTGGAGCAGGTTCTGCAGGCCAGCAGTGGACCTGTTCACCCAACCAGAGAATGCTCAGTGTCCGCTGTGGTTCTCCCTGAGCCTGAAGGAGGATCCTCCTCTAGGAGTGGACGCCTTTGCTCATCCAGGGCAAAGACACACAAGCTCTAGTTAGGAAGACACCAGGAAAAGATGCAGTTTGTTATATAACGCTTAAACATTTAAATGATAGATCTCTGACTGTTATTTTAAAACTGTTTAATCTGATGTGGGAGACTGGGATTATTCCTGCAGCATGGAAACAGTCAGTTATAATTCCTGTGTTGAAGCAGGTAAAAATGCAGCAGAGCCTTCAAACTATAGGCCTATGGCTCTTACATCTGAATTAGGGAAAACAATGGAGAGAATTGTAACAGAATATCATATTTTCTGGAAAGTAAACATTTGTTCTGTCCTTTTCAAAGTGGTTTTGGTAAAAATCACTTTGAACCAGTGGACCCCGCAGGTGGCCTAGTATTGGAGTGGGAGCCGTGACTGTGGGAGGCGAGTTTTTTCCACTGGAGAGGAGGACTAAAGGGAGCAGAGGTCCACTTTCTCCAGGAAACCAGGATCCAGGATCAGGCCAGGAAAGGAGTCCATGGGGTCTGGTTGGCTCTGTCCCTCACAGTAGTCACAGAGCAGAGCGTTTCTGTTAGCATTATTATTCATCTGGACCAAGGTTCATTTTTAGTTTATTATTTGCTCTTTGAGAGAAGCCACCACTGAGTTTGGTCTCCATGTTCACAAGCATAGAAACAGGCCTGCAGCGTAGGGTTAACTTGGGTTTTACCGGCTTTAGCTTTAATTAATAAGCATTTAAGCAAATATTATTGAACTGGGATCTCAGATTGACACCCTGAGGGTTTTTATTTTGCTGTTGTATGCAGAGAAGTGCTTGTTACTTGTCTTTATTTAAAGGTCCTTATAGTAGCCAGTTTAACACTGCGCTAATTTAGTGTTGATCCGTTGCTGCTTAGTTATGACGCGCTGAGCGGCTAACGTTGTACCTGTTGTTGCTTGTCAAATGAATTCCAGCGATCTTTTGTGTCCAAAAGGAAACTGTTTTAGGCAGATGAACCATTATGATGGTATCCATTTATTTCATGACGGCAACATTGGTTCACAATGACTCCGCCACAGCGGTCAAAACTTGTATGCCCTTCCGGGTTCAACACCTGTCAACTACCCGTCACCTCTTGGTTTATATATAGAAGCCGACAGCCCCATCTAGTGACCAAAACCCAAAATACACATTTGGCTCCAATACACCGGCCCCTAATTGGCATAATAAACAAATATGCCAATTCCCAAAACAATAATAGTACAGGAGGCAATATGTGACACAAATGCAACATTAATACATTCATTTAGACACCATACAACAGACAAAGTTTGGAAATTGGTCTCTCAATGATATTGGACTTCGTTTTCAATTTCACTGATCTCACAAAACCACGACTATCTGGAAACACTTCCAAAACCTTCCCAAGAGGCCAGGATCCTCGAGGTGCAGAAGGATCCATTATGACTACAATATCTCCCACAACGAGATTTTTCCTCCTTTCGTTCCATTTCTGCCTTTCTTGAAGAAAAGGTAAATATTCTCGAACCCATCTCTTCCAAAACAGGTCAGCCAGGTATTGTACCTGTTTCCATCTTCTTCTTCCATACTGATCCTCTGGCTTAAACGTTCCAGGCGGAAGTGAAGGTTTTCCTCGGAGTAAGAGCAGGTGATTGGGGGTAAGTGGCTCCAAATCGTTTGGATCATCTGAGAGGGTTGTAATAGGGCGATCATTCAAGATGGCTTCTGCTTCGCACAATACTGTACTTAGTCCTTCATCATCAAGAATTTGCTGACGCAGCACTGAGTTAAGTACTTATCTCACCAGCCGAATCATTCGCTCCCAAACACCACCAAAATGTGAAGCAGCAGGTGGATTAAAAATCCAATTAATTTCCACCTGTGCCAAAAATAACTTTATTGTGTCCTGATCTAGATTAACAATAGCTTCTTTCAATTCTCTCTCAGCACCAACAAAGTTTGTTCCATTATCACACCATAACTGTTTAACTTGTCCTCTTCTGCTGATAAATCTCCTCAATGCATTGATGCAAGAATCTGTATTAAGAGTAGCTGCAATCTCCAAATGGATGGCTCGACTTGCCAGGCAAGTAAACAAAACACCATATCTCTTGCAGTATGTCTGTCCTCTTTTAACTTCAAATGGCCCGAAATAATCAACCCCAGTATTAAAAAAGGGGGGATGATCTGGGAGAATCCTTGCAACGGGCAAATCAGCCATTTTTTGCATTAAGGGCCGACTGTTATATCGCCTGCAGATGCTGCACTCACCAATAACCTTTCTCACAGCAGAATTTCCCTTCGTAATCCAAAACCTTTTCCGTACAGTTGATAGTGTGTGTGTCCGTCCTGCATGTCCAAGAACTTGATGAAAATGCCTGAGGATTAACTTGGAGATGTGTTGTTCTTTGGCCAGAATTACTGGATGTTTTACTTCATCTGGCATTGCACTTCTATGAAGACGGCCTCCAACTCTTAAAATTTCATCTTCCAAAACAGGATCCAACATATAGATAGAGCTCTTACGGCTCACTTTAGAGTTGTGCAACAGAGCTTCAATCTCATGTTGGAATTTTTGCTGCTGACAATACACAATGATGAAGTTCTCTGCACTTTGGAGCTCTGCCAATGACAAACTTCCCCCTTTTGAGTGATTAATGATCCTTTGGCACCTTCTTGTGTTCATCTGATGTACAACCGGGTTATTGTCCATTACAGAGTCGAGCTGTTTTCGCCTTCTACATTTCTCCTTTAATACACACTTCAGCCTTAGGTACCAGGCCACTGCTCTTTTAAGTCTTCTCCAATTGGAAAAATGTGTAATAAGCTGGTCAGTAGGTGCAGGAGTGTCAAGGCCAATGATGTTAACTGCAGCCTCCTTCTTAATCTCTTTGTCGCCAACATCCAATTCTACATCAATCACCCCTTTAGGCCACTTTTCTTCATCTTTCCACAAGAACTCTGGTCCATCCAACCATGTCCTAGTTTTCAGAAAGTCTGAAACTTTCATTCCACGAGACACATAATCAGCTGGATTTTCTTTTGTACTGACATGATTTCACTGAGTAGGTTCTGACAAATTTCTGATGGTTGCAATTCTATTTGCCACAAACGTGTGAAAGCGTCTGTCTTCATTATTGATGTATTTTAACACAGATGTGCTATCAGTCCAGAACACTGTTTTTTTCCAGATAGATATTCAGCTCTGCTTTGACCATAGCATCCATCTTCACAGCTAAAACAGCAGCTGAAAGTTCAAGCCTGGGAATGGTGATAATTTTCAGTGGTGTTACTCTGGCCTTCCCCATAAGGAAAGCAACATGAATGATGTTTTCATAATTTATCATACGAATGTACACAACAGTTCCATATCCAGTTTCACTAGCATCAGAAAAGTGGTGTAATTGTGCATTCTTTATGGCTCCAAACCCAACAGGTTTTATGCAGCGGTCGACACTAAAGGTAGACAGTAGCGCAAGCTCCTCCAACCATCTTCTCCATTTGTGTAAAATGTCTTGTGGCAGTGCATCATCCCAGCCACAGCTTCTTTTACACAGTTCCTGCTGCATCAGTTTTGTTTGCAATGTCACTGGTGCCAGGAAACCCAGTGGGTCATACACAGAACTATTCACAGATAACATTCCACGCCTGGTCAGGGCTTGCTGTTTCAGCTTCATCTTAAACTGGAAGGCATCAGTCTCCACACACCACTGCAGACCCAAAGCTCTTTCCATTGGAAGCTTATCGATATCCAGATCCAACCTCTTCAAATCTTTTGCTCTCTGCTCTTCTGAGATGGCCTGCAGCACAACACGACTGTTGCTTATCCATTTCTCCAATATGAAGCCTCCTTTTTTGCACAGAGCAACAAGATCTCTTATCAAATGGATAGCTTCCTCTTCTGTGGCTGCACTTTTGAGACAATTGTCAACATAAAAATTCTGTCTCACAGTTTCTATGACTTCTGGTGGAAATTCAGTCTGATTGTCTTGGGCAGTTCTTCTTAAAGCATATGATGCACAGCTGGGGGATGAAACAGCTCCAAACAGATGGACCATCATCCTATAAGGTACTGGTTCCTGTGTAATGTCACCATTTGGCCACCAGAGAAAGCGGAGAAAGTTGCGATCTCTTTCGGGCACCTGCACTTGATGAAACATAGCTTTAATGTCTCCCATTATGGCTATTGACTCTTCTCTAAATTTTATAAGAACCCCCAGCAGAGTGTTGGTGAGGTTGGGTCCTGGCAACAACTCACTATTCAAAGACACTCCTTTAAACACCGCAGCACAGTCAAACACCACACGTAAAGCTCTCTTTTTTGGATGGTAAACCCCATGGTGGTGAATATACCAAATTCTTCCATTGTCACAATGCAAAAGATCCTCAGGTACACGTTCTGCATATCTACATGAAATGATGTTATTCATTTACTCCACATACTCCTGGTGAAAGTCCTGATTAAGCTTGAATCTTTTCCTGAGACTTTGTATTCTCTGTTTGGCTACTGCAAAATTGTTTGGTAAACAGACATCCAGTCTTTTAAATGGCAGGTTCAAGCAATACTTTCCATCCTGCATTGCTGCAGATGTTTCCATAATATTGAGAAACTTTTGATCTTCTCTGGACATTTCTTGTTTATCAACTGATCCTTCACAGAAATCATGGTTGTACTGGCTCTTGAGCAGTTCCTCCAACTTGCTCACTGAAATTCTGTTGACTGTTACAGATGAGTCTTCTTGTACACCACTGCTATCCAAGGGCCCATTGACCACCCAGCTAAGCACAGTTCTGACAGCATAAGGGCCGTTATCTTGGCTGTTGATGACTTCCCATGGTTCTAATAACCTTGGAGCATTGGTACCAATTAACAGATCAACCTCAGCATTTATAGATGGCATGTGAACTCTTGACAAATATGGCCACTTTATTAAATCTTCAGATGTCATCATATCATCTTTGGTCACAGGCATTTGTCCCTGTCTGATAACTTCTGGTAGAGGATAAAATGTATTGCTCTCCAAACCAGCCACCTCAAGATTATGCAGAGAAAATGCTGAACTTATTTTAGCTTGGCCCATTGTTCGAAGAAGGACTTGTGTTCGCTTTCCAGTGAGGTGCAGTTGATGCATTAGCCTTTCGGAGCAAAATGTTCCAGTGCTACCTGGATCCAAGAAGGCATATGTTTGGATGGTGCATTGTCCTTTCAATGCTTTAACCTTTACAGGGAGAACAGATAACGTTCCACGATCCTTACCGGCCCCTGTATGGCCACATGTTGCATTCACAATTGATGGGGGTTCTGATATTCCTGTTTCACACTCAGGAGAAATTGTCTCTCTTCTTATATGTAGAACAGTTGGATGATTTTCATTACAAATTTCACAAGTTAATCGTGCTTCACAATTCCTGCTGATGTGGCCCCACTGCAGACAGCCAAAACATAATGCTTTCCTTCTCAGCAGAAAGACTTTGTCCTTATGAAGTTTTCTTTTAAACTGTTTGCATTCTTCTAGTGGGTGAGCTTCTGAACAACAAGCACAACAGCCATCACTTCCTCTAGCTGCAGCATGTTGCTGATCAACTTCTCCTGAAGCACTCACAGATGTCACAGTACTAGCCACTACGTTCCCCTTGATCTTAATCCCAGGTTGCCGTTGACGATTGATGGATGATGTACTGAAGCTGAAATCTTGTAATTCTCCAAAAAAAGGATCTGACAAAACTTTGACATGTCGCTCGATGAATGCAACCATATCATTAAATCCTGCCCGTTATCCAGTTGTCTCCATTATATCATAAGCTTTATTTCTCCAATGCTCTCTTAACGTGTATGGCATCTTAGCAAGGATTGCTCTCATATTTACGGGCATGTCCAGCTCCTGCACGTACTCCAGTTCTTCCATTACGTTACAGCAGCCACGCAAAAATAAAGAATAACTCTGTAATGCCCTAATGTCCTCAGTTCTTATTGCTGGCCAAGACAAGGCCTTGTTAATGTAAGCAGTTGCAACTTTGTAAGGGTTTCCAAAATGTTCCTGCAATAATGTCTTTGCTACAGTATAACCATAGTCTGGATCCATATGTTGACAACTGCGCACCAGCTCATGAGGTTGACCTTTAGTAAATAGTTCCAGGTAGTACAGACAGTCTGCATTGGTTGTTTTGGTTTCAACTCCTTGTTCGAAGGCTTTAATAAATGCTCTGTACTCTAAAGGATCACCATCAAAAACAGGAATGTCCCTTGGTGCGAGTGTCATACTCTGTTGCTGCTTTACCAAGGCTGCTGTGATTTCAGTTTGTCTGCTCATAATGGTAAGAAGTTCTCCAGGTAGTTGTAAGCGGTTTGATGGTTGGGTTATATTCTCATTGTGTTTAAAATGCTCTTTTGGTTGTATTTGGGTGCCACTGGCTTTATGTTGACCCCCCACAGGGTGATGGTTTGTTGCTATAGTTCTTTTTGGTCTTACATCCATAGGTTTATTTTCCTTTGATACCAGCTTTAATTCATTTCTTTGTTTAGTCTGGTTTAAACCATCCTGTTGAATAGTTGGAATTTCATTTGTAGCAAAAAAAAAAAAAATCTTTCACAGTGGGGTCCAAACTTTGCTTTAATCCTTTTCCCTTTGGTTCCTTTTTATAGTATGAGCTCACTGAATTTGAAGTCTGTGAAGAACGCTCCAGCTCTAAATTATACATTTCCATCTGTAAGTCAGATTCAGCCAACTCAGTTTCCAGTGCAAGCATCTCTTTTCTTTTCCTCAGTTTCTCCTCCTCTTCTTCAATAGCATGTCTTTCTTTTACAGCCTTCACACGGGCCAAAACTGAGGCCCTTTTAGCTGCTGCCTTTAACCTTACAGATGAAGTGATGCTGGAATTAACGCTCCTTTTTGAATGCCCACTTACATTTGACACACTGTCAGTAGGATTCACACCATCGTCATCATCATCACCACCACCACCATCATCTTTGCTAATTGCAGTTTCAGAGAGCCACTTATTTACACTAGAAATACACTCATTATTAGCAATAATTTTTGCTTTAAACCAGACATCATGATTTTCTTTTTCATCATGTGGCAAAAATCCCAGAAAAGACTTGTGCAAACATTTAGCATCATCACACAACTTAGTCAACGTATCAAGAACACTTAAAACCTTTGTTCTTTCACCTTTAGACATTAAATCATTAATTTCATATCTTATTTTACCCGTTTTGTTTCATTTTGATTTTCGTTCTTTTTGTAATGTTTCAAGTTTTTCAGCCAAAGCCTTTTCTGTTAATTTAACAGTACGTTTCTGAGTTTCCCCAATATCCATTTGTTCAGTCTCAGTATTTTTGTCCGTTTCCATGGTGCCAGGGTCCACTTGGAAGACAAACGCGCAAAAAGCTACTAAATGAGCCTCATACGCAAAGAGGCAATGCCCAATATTATTATTTAAACGACGCAATTACCAATGCATTGGTTTTAATGTGTGCACACAAAAAGAATAATGATGGCCATCAAAGATGTAGCGCTACACGTACCTCGTTGGGCGCTCGTTCACATTCCGTGATCCAATCCACGACTTTCAAAGCCCCAGGAACTCCATCCAGCGATCCGATCCTCCTCGATCACTGTCTGCCACCACGTCCTTTGGATCCATTGCTGCCGCGGTCTGGTTCAATGAGTTCATCCTTTCAATCACAAATTGTCTAACACCGCGTCCAACCGTCCTTTTCTGGCGCCACCGCTGTCTGATGCTCTGGCTCTGTAGCGACAGCCCAGCCAGCAAACAGCAGCTCATCGCAGCCCAAAGTGTTTCAGTCTGCTCCACATAGCCTCCATCGCTCCATTCAAAAACATCGGAGCTCCTCAAAGTCAAAAAAGGGCAAGTTTTTCACAGTATAGTAGCCAGTTTAACACTGCGCTAATTTAGTGTTGATCCGTTGCTGCTTAGTTATGACGCGCTGAGCAGCTAACGTTGTACCAGTTGTTCGCTTGTCAAATGAATTCCAGCGATCTTGTTTGTGTCCAAAAGGAAACCGTTTTAGACAGATGAACCATTATGATGGTATCCATTTATTTCATGACGGCAACATTGGTTCACAATGACTCCGCCACAGCGGTCAAAACTTGTATGCCCTTCCGGGTTCAACACCTGTCAACTACCCGTCGCCTCTTGGTTTATATACAGAAGCCGAACGCCCCATCTAGTGACCAAAACCCAAAATACACATTTGGCTCCAATAGTCCAAAAGTACATTTATGTTATTCACCTTTTTATTTTCCTAAATAAAGGGAGGGGGGGTGTTAACACTTTATAACTTGTGTCAAATGGTGATTTAGTCTGTGCCTCATTATTCCAGTGTTCATTGTTTAGTGCTAAAACCTAATACCATGCATAGATCTGTAGTCCATGTTTGCACTGCAAGTTTGCTGGTTCAAATCCCACAGGCTCCTGCCCTGGAGCCTGTGGGAGTTATTTAACTCTGTTAAATGATCCATGTTTAGAACATTCTGGCTCTGAGAACCACTGTTCTAGCAGAACCCTGAGCCAGACTAGAAGACAGCAGCATTTTAAACAGACGCCCGAGCCATCAGACTTAAATATCCAGCAGCAGGAAGTGATCATGGATGGATTTATGTTCAAGTAGAGTTTATTGTTGGGTGCTAATCTCCAAGCTCTAGTGCCCCCCCCCCCAACCCTAAGCCCAGAACATCTTCATCACTAGCCGCCACTGCTGAGAATCACACCTTGATCTGGACCTTAACACGTCATGATAACATGTTCTGGTTCTGCTGGCTTTAACTCTTTAAATCAGTTCTACTGGATCAAATATCAGTTCATCATGTTTCTGGGACTTTTACATTCAGGGACATTCATTTTCTACATTTTATAATTTATTTGTTCATGTTTCAGTTTTAACCTGCATCCTGGTGGCTTCAGCTCACATCTTTTATTCTTTATTCAGATTGTGGAACTGCAGTTTGTCAGAGATCAGCTGTGATCATCTGGTATCGGCGCTGAAGTCCAACCCGTCCCATCTGACAGAACTGGACCTGAGCTACAACAAAGACCTGAAAGATTGTGGAGTGAAGGAGCTCTGTGGTTTCCTCCAGACTCCCCTCTGCAAACTACAGACACTGAGGTAAGACTCCATGTTTTAGTTCTGATATTTGTGATGTGAAAGTTGTGTTGACACTAAACTGCAGACATCTGGCTGATATTCTACTGATCCACACTGAGGATCTTCATGGTAAAGTCTGCTTTCTTCTTCACTGCTTTGCTCCACTTAAAGTTTCTTTCTTTTTCTAACTTCCTGTCAGGATTTATTCAATAATCAGCAGAAAACATGAAACAATGAGCTGAATTTCAGTTTAGAGTTGCAGCTTTTATCCAGAACTGAGGAAGAGAGAAGAAATAAAATCCTGATGTTTCATTTATTTAAAGGTTTTTAATCTCTTTAAACCTTCATCAGGTCAGTGTTTCTCCATTTTCTACAGGATGATTTTTAAATAATTTAATAAGTGGATGTAATTCAGCTGAAAAGCAAAGTGCAGATCTTCTATTATAATAAATCTTTGTTCCTGGACTTGGAGCCAGTTTTTAATGTTGTCTCTCTGTGTAACTGAGTCTGAGCCCTGATCTCAGGTCAGAAGCAGACAGCATTGGGACCCCCAGTGTGTAGAAATGCCCCTCATGTGAAGCGGCTCAGAAGGGATTCAAGCCAGTTTAGAAAAGTGAATTTCAGCTCCTGGAATCTGTCTGACAGGAACAAATCTATAATCCCTGATTGATGCTTCAGCACTTTAGAAGCTCTGCAAGGATTTTACTGACTAAAACACTCAGACACAACATGTCACAGTAGCAGGTTCTGCTTCTGGGAGCTTCAGCTCCTAAAGTCAGTTTACATAAAATATTGCTCCACAGTTGCTGCTGACTTGTTAGTTTTTTGTGAAACTTGAATAATTTGGCTGCAGAAGCTGAGTTTGTATTGATGGAGCTGCTGGTGGAGCTGACAGAGGTGAAGAGCTGAAGTCAGCAGGGCTGTCATTTAGAAAGCTTGCTGACACTAAATGAAGCTGAAATGTGCGTACGCCACTTTCCACCAGAAGTTAGGATCTCTAAAAATGAACTTGAGGGGAAAATGTGTGGTCCTCATGCCAGCTCTGACCCAGGCGTACGCTCATTTTGGAGACGGGGAAACTGGAGACGCAGATGGTGAAGTGGTGAATTACAGCCAACCTGCATGAGGATTCCTCTCAGACGTTCACTTTCACTCCATATAAGACTTTAATCAGAGATCATCTTGATCAGAAACATTAAAACCTCAGTTTTATTCATTCTGCTGCTGGTGACTCTTAAATCCATCTGGGATATTTCAGATAAATCTAAATGCCCATAAGCCATCTTAAATCTTAAATAAAAGTCTGCAAACATTTTCTCTGGTTTTCTACCTTCACATTCCTCTCTCCAATCATCACCAGGGTGACGTGTTCCACAGATTATTGTGACCAGGTGAGCAGCAATCACTTTAATTGCTGCAAACAGTCAAACACACTTGTGCGTAATGCTGCTGGCTGGATGCATTGGCACTGCTGGAAGACTGTGCAGATGGAGAATTGAGGAAACGCGCTTTCAGGGATCAAAGATTTCCTGGCCAATAATGAGGACTGGCCAATATCCTGCTTCTGACTCCCAGCATGCATTGTGCTGTTCCACACAGGGGAAAGTGGCTCCACCTCCCTGTGAGGAGCTGAAAGGCAGCTCTCCAACCTCCAGAGAGCAGAGAAGGAAGCTTTCTGCTCACATCCATGCAGTGCTCACCTTTTTAGGGGGGGGGGGGTTAATAATGGTGGGGGAACCTCTCTCCTCTGAATGTGGATCTGAACCCACAGCCACAGGGGAATTTCAACACGGAGCACAGGTTTACTTTTTAACAACTTATTTTAACAGCTTCTTAACAACTTGTTTTAATGTGGACAACATCTGAGCTTTTACCTCTGATTTCCACATTTAATAAATGCCTCTCTGGGAAATTTTCCCAACGTTTCTTTGCTTTTTCTCTGTGGTTGTCACGTCACCATGATGAAAAAATGATCAGCTGACACATTTTCTACACATTAACATTCATGAGGTGCTTTGCATCGACCGTTTCTGCTTCAATCTGGGCGTGTAGAGGGCAGATCCTGAGCCAGAACCTGGTACCAAATGTATCGCTACAGCTGGGATCTAGAACGAAAAATGGCTGCTGCTGTGCCTGAGCATGGTTTGATTCATCTGAATATTTTTGCCATCCTCTATTTTCTTTTTCTTGGTGTTCACTTTTAGTACGGATTCCACACAAAGTTTCTAAATGAGAGCCAGGACTGTAAAAACTGCTAAACAAGTTTTAACTGTTGAAAGGTCTGATATTGTTGATTGTTGAAGAGCTGAAGTCAGCAGGTCTTTATTGAAGCAGCAGCTTGTTGTCATTAATATTAATGAGAGTTCTTTAACTGGTTTTGTTGGACTGTTAGAACCTGCATCCTGGTGGCTTCAGCTCACATCTTTCATTCTTTATTCAGATTGATGAGCTGCAGTTTGTCAATGATCAGCTGTAAATATCTGGTATCGGCGCTGAAGTCCAACCCGTCCCATCTGACAGAACTGGACCTGAGAGAAAACAACCTGAAGGAGTCAGATGTTCAGCAGCTGGAGGATCTTGTAAAGAGTCCAGACTACAAACTGAAAACTCTGTAAGTAGATGGTTGGAGTGAGTCCAGCTGCTGTCAGCAGAACTGTTCTGAACCCAGTTGGTACCAAAGCAAAGATCCAGTGTTTCCAGTAAAGCTGCAGCTTCTCAGTGGGAGGAGAATGGTGACAGGCTTCCTGATTGGACACAAAGACAACAATGAGCCAATCAGAGGAGCCAGCAGCTTGTTGCGTTCATGTCTTTGTGTCCATGTGAAGATGACTGTTGTTGTTGTGTTCATGTCTCCAGGAAATGCAGCTGTATTCCAGCTGACAGCCTTCCACCATGTCTAGAGACAGTGGTCCTCATTCATCAAGCTGTGGAGCATCAGATCTGATCTCAGACTCTTTGTTCTCTCATTTCATCAGCAAACAGCTGATCAGTTTCATCTTAGTCACAGCTCTGAGATCAGTCTGACTGCAGCCTGCAAATCACTGATTTCACAGCCCATCATTACATTTAGTCACCATGTGGTCTTTCTACAGAGCACAAGCTCTGCTGAAGTCCACTCAGCACATCTGGACATGTGTCCTTCTCTCACTAGTTTCATCCAGATGTGTTCAGGGACAGCCTCCATGTTTTCATAGTCAGCAGATGTTTCAGGAACAGATGAGATGTTCATGTTCAGCTTCCAGAGGCTGGAAACACTCACTGATCTCCTCTGATGCTCCTTCTTCTCTCTGCAGGTGGTGGAGGTGATCTTAGTGGAGGAGAGAAGCTGAGCTGTCCTGATGATCCAGAGGTTGAAGCTGCAGCAGTTTGAGTTTAAAGAGACTCTGACTGGATCCTGATGATGAACTCTGACCTTAGAGATGTTGATCCTGTTTCTCTGATCATGTCTGTCATTTAGTGTCTGATATTGTTTGTCTCTGTGGACCAATGAAGATGAAATGAAAACTAAGCTGCATTTAGTGGCTCCATGGAGTTTGGATCTGAATCTGATGAAACTGCAAAGTTGATCTTTTTCTCTCTGCTTCATTTTCAGCATGTAACCCAGAAATCTGAAATAAAGCTCAACTCTAAAGTTTTCAGGCTGCATGTTAGCTTCATTGTGATGCAGTTTCTGGAGGTTTTTCAGCATATTTTAGATGCTTTCTGCAAATGTTTGGGCAGCTCTGGTCATTTTATCTGTTGCTGCAAACAGCTCAGTGAGTAAATGATGGTTTCTTCAATCAGAGGATGAAGCTTTTTTTCATGATTTTACATCAAATCTTTTTATTTCCTTCTTTCTGAAGGTAAAATCTAAAAGTGAGTAAAGATAAGTTTGATCTGCTCCAGCTTCTCCTTAGCTGAGCATGGAAACACTTTCTGCAGCAGCTCAGAGACTTTCAGATCTTCTTTGGAGGATTTTCTCTGTTCTTCCTGCAGAACGGTTCTGGTTCTGTTGGATCTGAGGCTCATCATGCAGCTCTGCTCTGCTGAGGTCAGAACATAGATTTTAATCCTGTTTAGGGACTGTGGGGGTAAAACCTTCACCTGCAGCTCCTCATGAAGTCCACTGTGGACGTTGGAGAAGGAAAAGAGATTTTCCCTTTTCATCACAAATTCAAACATGAATCATTTCCTTTTTTTCTCGTTTCCTGGACATTTCAGACGGACCAGAACCAGAATCTGCTCTACAGAACCTGGATCCTCAGATCGTCTCCCTGTTACATAAATAACTTTAGAACCTGAGGAAGACGGCATCTGTCATCCCAGCAGACAGGCAGAAAGATAGAAAATCATTTTTAGATGTGTTGAATTTTAAAGTTAAAGTTGGGTTAAAATGAGGAATAATTAAAATGATTCATGCATCAAACAGGGATTACTAGATTTAGTCAGAACTGAGTTTAAAAGCAGAAGTTTAACAAGTTATCTGGATCCGTTGGTTCAGTTTCTAGCTTTAAAACATCCATTATAACCAAAGATCAGCAGGTGGTGTCTCACTTGATTCCCACTAAAAATCCCTGAGTGGAAATAGAAAGCTGGACGGTCAGTGTGGTTCAGTCAGAGCAGCTTTAGAGACCATTCCTCTGATGGAAACGTGGGAACCTTAGAGGAACATTTCTCTGTTCATTTGTTCTGAAATATTTGTTCTCTGGATGTTTCCTCTGGTTTCCAGCCTTCATTCTGTCTCCATCAGGATAGGCGACCAGCAGGTGGCGCTGCTGAGCAGCTTCAGCTTTCTATGGAGCCACATTAGCAGAACCTTAAATGGATCCAAACTGTTAGGCCAGATCCAGGCAGCCTTCGTGTTCTTTACATGATCTGAGATGAAGAGAAAAGCTCGGAGCACATTGTTGGAAACTGTGGCACAAAGAATGGAGTGAATCATTTCTTCATGTGCAGCTATGTACCTAGGATGAAACATGTGCTACAATTTGGCTAAATAGTAGGGAAGATGCTCACATGCATCTGTGAGAAAAGTTCCCACGCAGCGTCGTCTATGAAATGCAGATGAATGTTTTTTTCCTGACATCTTTTCAGCAGCTCACTGATGACACATTCTGGATCTGCAAGCCTGTTTCAAGAAGAAAAACTGATAAATACATGAGAAAATATGAAAATAACAGAGAATTCAGCATATCTGGACAGCATCTGAGGGTTTTCCATCTTTAACCACAGGTAATGACTTCTGCCCAGATTAATGAACGCACCTTTCTCCACCAGTTCAAGGCAAGGCAAGGCAAGGCAAGGCAAATTTATTTATATAGCACAATTCAGTACAGAGACAATGCAAAGTGCTTTACATGATTAAAATATAGGAAAATAAAACAGAATAAAAGCAAGTAGGGATAGTGTAGAAACAAAAAAGAACATTTGAAAACAGTAAAACATTTTAACTTGAACATTCAAAGGCAATTCTAAACAAATGTGTTTTTAATCTCGATTTAAAGGAACTCAGGCTTTCTGCACTTTTACAGTTTTCTGGAAGTTTGTTCCAGATAAGTGGAGCATAGGAACTGAATGCTGCTTCTCCTTGTTTAGTTCTGGTTCTAGGTATGCAGAGAAGGCTGGAGCCAGAAGACCTGAGTGGTCTGGAGGGTTTATACGCTGATAACAAGTCTGTGATGTATTTAGGTGCTAAGCCATTTAGAGATTTATAGACTAACAGAAGTATTTTAAAGTCTATTCTCTGAGATACAGGGAGCCAGTGTAAGGACTTTAGAACTGGGGTTATGTGCTCTACTTTCTTAGTCTTAGTGAGAACGCGGGCAGCAGCGTTCTGGATCAGCTGCAGCTGTCTGATCCACTTTTTAGGCAGACCTGTGAAAACACCATTGCGGTAATCAATTCTACTAAAAATAAACGCATGGATTAGTTTTTCCAGATCCTGCTGAGACATCAGTCCTTTAATCCTGGAAATGTTCCTCAGGTGATAAAAAGCCGACCTTGTAACTGTCTTTAGATGCTTTTGAAGGTTCAGGTCTGAGTCCATCACTACACCCAGATTTCGGGCCTGATTGGTGGTTTTTAGTTGAAGTGACTGAAGCTGTGTGCTAACTTTTGATCTCTCCTCTATTGGTCCAAAAATTATTACTTCTGTTTTGTTTTTGTTCAACTGAAGAAAATTTTGACACATCCATGCATTGATTTCTTCTACGCATTTACTCAGTGCTTGAACTGGTTTATAGTCACCTGGTGACATGGTGATGTAAAGCTGTGTGTCGTCTGCATAGTTATGGTAGCTGATGTTGTTATTTTTATTATCTGGGCTAGAGGGAGCATGTAGATATTGAAGAGGAGGGGACCCAGAATGGACCCTTGGGGAACCCCACATGTGATTTTTGTCGTCTGAGATGTAAAGTTACCTACTGATACAAAAAAGTCCCTGTCCTTTAAGTAGGATTTAAACCAGTGGAGAGCTGTAGCAGAGAGGCCGACCCAGTTCTCCAGGCGCTCTAACAGAATGGAGTGATCGACAGTATCAAATGCTGCACTAAGGTCCAATAGTACCAGCACGCTGGTTCTTCCACAGTCTGTATTTATATGGATGTCATTAAACACCTTCATAAGGGCGGTCTCTGTACTGTGGTGAGCACGGAAACCTGACTGGAATACGTCAAAGCGGCTGGTCCTTGTTAAGAAGGTGTTTAATTGTTGAAATACAGCTTTTTCAATAATCTTGCTGATAAAGGAGGTTTGAGATGGGCCTGTAGTTCTGGAGTAGAAGTTTGTCTAAATTGTTCTTTTTCAGCAGTGGTTTGATAATTGCTGTTTTTAGGGACTGGGGGGAAACACCTGACAGAAGGGACGTGTTTATTATCTGAGTCAAATCAGACGCTATGCCAGGTAAAACAACTTTAATGGTATTTCATGGCAGCAGCAGCTCCAGATCCACCAGTTACGTCACTTTTTCTTTGCTGGTTCTGAATCAGAGTAAATCTGCAGCTTTGAAGTTGCTACAGTCCAGATCAATGGAGAAAACAGAGGTCGTCAGTCAAGCTATTATAACTGGAACAAAATCCAGATTATGTCAAAGAAACTCAGGATCTCAACACTGAAGATTTTTGAATGCAGAAATCAGTTTGTTCTCTATCAGAAACATCATTTAGAGGCAATGAGAACTAATGACAGCAATGACAGCAGAAATATGACAATATTTTCTCCCTTCAGTTGGTTTGGAGCCATCAGCATGCAACAGCAGATCTTCTTCTCCATCTTCATCATCCTCACAAACATGCTGCTACCATCAAACCCTCTGTCCCCACTTCTTCAAGTCTGCAACTATGTGGCCTATGAACTGATGTGGGAAGTGACTATGAAGCTGTGAACTATTACCAAGTCCACATCTGCTCAGAATCTTCCCTTCTTTCCTTCTGAGGCAAAGCAGCAGCTGTGGTGATCTTTGTTCAGCTCCAGGCTGTCAGGCAGCAGTTTGTGGATGAGGAACTGATGAAGACGCTGGTTGGACTTTGGAGACCAGAGGAGCTCTTTAGTCCACGGAGGCTGTTGGTCTGACATGAGGACCGTCACTGATCCACCAACCGCTAGAATAAGGAGAAAAATGGCTTTTCACTGCCTTTGTTCATTGTATTTGGCAGCTGGAATATTTTCTTATTAAACTCAGAAAATTAAAAATAAAATGAAGAGTTTTTCTTCTGCTTTGTTGAAATGTTGTTGAACAGTTTGTGTTAAACTTCTGTTGACAAAACAGACGTTTTCTTTTATTTTTATAATACCAAATAATGTTTTTAATAAAGGAAAAGGTCAAACAGCAGAAGTTCTCCATTAAAACAGTTTCCTGGGTCTCTGCAGAGATTATGTGGAGCCGTTTCTGACTGAGACTGCGTTCAGAAAAGGAAACGATAACCTGTCCAGGCTGCCACAGGTCCTGCTTCCATTTTTCTTCTATTATTTTAAAGATGTTAATATGAACAGAGAATCAATTATTTTCTTAATGTGCACACCCCATGTCATTCTTTCATCAAACCACATACCAAGAAATTTAAATTGTTTAACTCTTTCCAAATCCTGGCCATATAATTTTAAGTTAACTTTTTCATCAACTATTTTCCTTGTAAAAAACATTATTTTAGTTTTCTCTACAGAAAATTTGAATCCCTATTTATATGACCATTTTTCTACAACTGCAATTGCTCCCTGAAGTTTCTTTACAATAAATTCCAAATTTCTTCCTCTTTTCCACATTGCTCCATCATCTGCAAATAATGAGAATCCCATTCCACCCTCTATTTCTTTAAACATATCATTAACTATCACTGAAAATAATAACGGACTTACTATACTTCCCTGTGGTGTCCCATTTTCTATTTTCAAACTAATCCTTCCCTATTCTCACTTGTATTTGTCTTTCTTCTAGAAAATTTTTAATCCATCTAAACATATGACCATTTATACCCATTCTTCTAATTTTAATTAATAACCCTTCCCTCCACATCATATCATATGCTCTCTCAATGTCAAAAAATACTGCCACAACACTTTCTTTATTCACCTGTGCCTTTCTGATTTCATGCTCTAAGCATAAAACTGGATCCATTGTACCTCTCCCTCTCCTGAAACCACTCTGATAAGATGATATAAGTCCCTTGCTCTCCATATAATATATTAATCTTTCATTTATCATTCTCTCCATTATTTTACATAAGTTGGATGTTAAAGCTATCGGCAGATAATTTCCTGGTTTTGTCTAATTTTTCCCTGGTTTTCGGATTGGAACAATCACGGCTTCCTTCCAACTCTTTGGCAATTCCCCATCTTCCCATACCCTATTATACATTTCTAATAAAATATTTTTAGAAGTTTCACCTAAATTACTAATCATAACATAATAAATTTGATCTTTTCCTGGAGCTGATAATTTATATTTTTTAAAAGCCCTATTCAGTTCTGTTATTGTAAACGACATGTTCAACGGTTCATTTTTATCTTCTATTTGCTGTAATAAATACTTGTTTTCTAAAATAGTCTTTTCTCTTCCTTTTTTTCCTTCTTCACTAATATTTTCAGAGCTATGAATTTTAACAAAAGTATTTACTAACATTTTTGCCTTTTCTCTGTCAGTAACTGCTGTTATTTCTCCATCATCTAATATTGGATATCCACTCACTCTTTTAATCCCATTCATCCTTTTAATTGTTGCTCACACCTTAGAAATATCTTTCTCTCTTCCTACTGAATTACAGAAACTCCTCCAATACTCTCTTTTTGCATTTTTTATAATTCTTCTTACATTTGGTTGTAATTTCTTGTAGTTATTCAGATTCTGAAAGTTGTGATTTCTTTTTAATAATTTGAAAGCTTTATTTCGTTTCTTGATAATCTCCTTACATTCTGATGTCCACCAGGGCACCAACCTTCTTTCCTTTCCCCCACCTTTCTTCCTTATAGCCTGATTAGCAGCTTCTAAAATAGCATTACATATAGAAAAATGTATTTCATCAATACTACTGCTCATATCCACTTTTAACAATTTTATTTCACTGCTGTTCCTAAATGTTTCCCAATCTGCTGACTTAAAACACCATTTCTTTACCCCTTTTACACAATACCTTTCTATATTTAACTTTATTTCAATCACAATAGGATAATGATCACTTCCTATAGTTGTTTTATTAATTACTTGCCATAAACAAACACCCGCTATAGAATGTGAAACTAATGTTAAATCAATTGCTGACTCTGTTTTATCTCTAAAATTAATTCTTAATCCACTTCCATCATTTAGACAAACCAAATTTTTAACATCCATTATTTCTTCTATTATATCCCCATTTTGATCATTATGATGAGCCCATAGTGTACTATGCCCATTAAAGTCCCCACGCCATATAACCTTACCCTCTAAATACACCCCAAGTTCCTCCATTAAATCTATTGAAAGTCTTTTACATTGATTATAAAAGTTGATTATTTTAAACGGCCCATTTACTGTCCAAATTTCTGTAACAATGTATTCTAACTCTCTTCCTTTAGCCATTAGTCTAAATTGAATTCCCTGTTTTATGAATGTTATACACCCTCCTCCAGATCCTCCCTCTCTGTCTCTTCTAATGCTTTCATATCCTTTTATAACAAAATCAAGATTTGGTTTAAGCCAAGTTTCCTGAATACATAAAATATCTATATCTTCTTTAAATTCTCTAACAAATCCTTTAAACTCTTGTCCGTTTGCAATAAGGCTTCTAGCGTTCCATTGTAAGATTTTCAGTTTTTGTCTTCCTGTCCTCCTGCCCCTAGTCTCTTATTTATGTGCTCCCAGGATATGTCCTTTATACCAAAAAACCTCTCTGCCCCTTTCACAATTATTTTGATTTTTTCTGTTTTTTGCTTAACTTGATCTGTACAATTTATGACATACGCAATGAACAACAATATCTTTTCAACTGTTAGCACATTTTCAGTTCCACTCTGTCTTTGTTCTGGTGTTGGATTTGGTTGAACTTTCCTTATCACTTCTTTTGGCTTCACTCTTTTAGCAGCTTCTGCATAACTTATATTATTGGTGACTTTAACTTGTTCGATTACCATTGCTTTTCTTCTGACCTCACATCCTCCATAAGTCACTCTGTGTTGCCCTCCGCAATTACAGCAAGTATCCTTCCCATTTTTACATTCATCGTAGCTATGCTCTCCTCCACATTTTGGACATCTTTGTTGTCCTCTACATGCTGCAGCGATGTGTCCATATCTCTGGCATTTATAGCACCTAAGAGCCGGAGGGATATATGGCCTCACAGGAAAGCACATACACCCAACTTTTACCCTTTCAGGAAGAACATTTGTTTGAAACTCCAACATTACTGATAGACTTTCCACTCTTTCTCCTTCAACTGTTCTCATCAACCTTTTAATTTTACTTACTTCTCCTCCATAAATACTTCTTCGGAACTTTTCAAGATCTTCCTCCACTGGAATACCTGTAACCCCTCTTACTACTTTATCCTCTCCCAAAATCTTTACCTGAGTAATAATTTTTTTTACAAATACTTTGGGTGCTCATTATTTTATTTTTCTGTTCTTCATTCCTCACTGTAACCAACAGATTCTCATCTCTAAGTATCTTAGCGAATGTCAGCTCTCCAAACTTCTTTTTTAATTCTCTCGACAGAGCCAACGGACTAAGATGAATACCTTCATCCTCCTTTCTAAACTTTATTATTAGTTTAGCTTCCTCTCGAACTATTCTCTTACACACTACATTATTTTCATCCGAACTGTTTCCTTCCAGACTCCGTTTGCTACTTTGTGTCTCTGACATATTTCCTTCTCTTCTCTCTCTTCCCGACCCTCTACTACCACGCACTGGAGTCCGATCTCCTAAATCCATCTCATCATCTCCTTCATCATCAACCTGAGACGCCATAGCAGTCCAGTCACAAACCAGTTTTTACCAACCGCACACGTTCAGCAACTTTGTGTCAATATATATATATATATATATATATATATATATATATATATATATATATATATATATATATATATATATGTACCTTAATATTCTACTCATTTATATAATCAAATTCTATGATATAATTTAGTTTTCTTTAAATATTGAATAACTATTTGTATATGTTTACTCCCCAAATGCTTCCTCAAAATATCTAACAAATTAATCTTTTCCTTAATACATTTCAACTCTTTCTTCATATAAGTTCTCTCTCTTTCATATTTATTACATTCTAATATAACATGTTCTACTGTTTCATATTTTCCACAATAATCACATTTACCGGTATTATGCTTTTGAATTTTATAAAGTGTATAATTAAGTCCTGTGTCCAAATCTTAATCTTGTTATCACCCTCTCCTCTTTTCTATTTCGTCTTCCATTTCTTTTTCCTCTTACTGTTTTTTGAATTTTATAAAACCATCTACCTGTTTTTTCTTCATCCCACCTTTTTTGCCATTTTTCCATAAGTTTTTCTTTAATCATACTCTTTCCCTCAGATTTACTTGTTTTAATGATAAAATTTATAGGATTTTGAATTGCCCTCTTTGCTAATTTATCTGCCCTCTCATTTTCTTCTACCCCAATATGCGCTGGAACCCACACAAATATAACTATTAAACCCATGTTTTGTATTCTGAATAATGTATGAAATATTTCTAATAAAATGTCCATCCTACTATCTGATTTATTATATTTTAAACTTAATAATGCAGAACTTGAATCTGAACAAATGACTGTTTTTAATGGTTTTAAGTCTTCTACCCATTGTAAAGCTAATAATATTGCCAACATTTCTCCTGTGTATACGGATAATCCGTCTGTAATTCGTTTTCCCATTCTTATATTGAATTCTGGTACTACAAATGCTATTCGTATTTTTTCATTTATTTTTGATGCATCTGTATAAATTTGAATATATTGATAATAATTGTTTAAATGTAACTGTACCGAATAACTATCTACAATGTAAGATTTATCTTGTTTCTTTTCCATTATTGTCATATCTACTGTTGCTTCTGGTAAAATCCATGGCGGTATAATTGATATTGGTGTTGTTTGAGTAATTTCTAAATTATTCATTTTAAATTCTTTTATTTTATTTTCAATTGTCCATCCAAAACTCCTCATTTCTTTCTTTTCTTTTTCCCAACATGGATTTAAAATTTCACAAGTTGGATGTTCTAAGTTATTACCTTTTAAATTCAGCCAATAATTTATTTCTAGTTTTGTTCTTCTTAAATCTAATGGCATTTCTCCCATTTCTACTTCTATTGCTGCTGTTGGTGTGGTTTTAAATGCTCCAGTACATAATCTTAATGCCTGATGTTGAATAATGTCTAATTTAGCCAGATGTGTTTTAGCTGCTGAACCGTAAACTATACATCCAAAGTCTATGATTGATCTAATCATACCTGTGTAAATCTGATTTAGTGATTTTCTATCTGCTCCCCAGTCACTGCCAGCCAAGCATCTCATAATATTTAGGATTTTCTTACATTTATCAATAATCTTTTGAATATGTATATTCCATTTTAGTTTTTCATCAAACCATAATCCTAAAAATTTTACACACTTTACTTGCTCTAATTCTTGTTTATATAATTTTAATTTTATTTCCCTGTTTATTTTTTTCTGATTAAATATTATTACTTTTGTTTTTTCAACTGAAAACTTAAATCCCCATTGCAACGCCCATTTCTCTATTTCAATAATAACCTCTTGTAATTTCTTTACAATGAAATCTACATTTTTCCCTCTTTTCCAAACAGCTCCATCATCTGCAAAAAGTGAACACCCAATTCCTTTTCCAATATCTTTAAATACAAAATTTTTCATAATTGAGAACAATAACGGACTTATAATACTCGCCTGCGGGGTTCCATTTTCTACTATATATTTTTCTGATATAACTTCACCAATTCAGACTTGTATTTTTCTATTTGTTAAAAAGTCTTTAATCCATTTAAATATTTTCCCTTTAATACCCAACATGTATAATTTAATTAATAATCCCTCAACCCACATCATATCGTATGCTTTTTCTATGTCAAAAAACACTGCCACTACACTTTCTTTATTTACTTGTGCTCTTATAATTTCATGTTCAAGACATAGTGTTGAATCATTAGTACTTCTCCCTTTTCGAAAACCACTTTGATATTTTGACATATATCCTTTATTATTTAAATAATATACTAGTCTATTATTAATCATTTTTTCCATTATTTTACATAGATTTGATGTTAAAGCTATTGGTCTGTAATTTTGTGGGTTTGAATTATCTTTTCCTGGTTTAGATATTGGTACTATAATTGATTCCTTCCAGTTAATCGGTAATTTTCCCTCCTCCCAAATTTTATTATATAATTGCAATATTATATCTTTTGATTTTTCACTAAGTTGACTTATCATTCTATACCAAATTTCATCTTTACCTGGTGCTGTATTTTTTGTCTTTCTAAGTGCATCATTCAATTCAACTTTTGTAAACTCAACATTCAATAAATTATTTGTTTCTTCAATACTTTCTAATAAATCTTTATATTTAAGTTTTGTATTTTCTCTTCCTTTTCTTCCCTCTTCACTAATATTATTTGAACTGTGAATTTTACTAAATGTTCTTGCCAATATTTCAACTTTATCTACATCTTTTATTATATTTATATTATCTATTTTTAATATAGGATATTCAAACTCTCTTTTTATGCCATTCATTCTTTTAATTATTTTCCATATTTTTTCTATTTTTGTGTCTCTCCCTATTGTACTACAAAAACTTCTCCAATACTCTCTTTTTGCATTCTTAATAGTTCTCCTACTATTGCTTGTTTTCTTTTATAATCAGTTAAATTCTTATAAATTGGATTACCTTTTAGTACCTTAAATGCTTTATTTCTTAACTTTATTGCTTCTTTACATTCATTTGTCCACCACGGTACCATTTTCGTATAATTTTTACACCCTGTTTTCTTTATAGAATGACCTGCTGCTTCCATGATTATCTTACAAATTTTTAGATTTATATCATTTATATCCATTCTCATATCTACTTTTTCCAAGTTATTTTGACTCAAGTACCTAAATTTAATCCAGTCTGCCTTATTGAAATTGAGTTTTTTATTGACCTTTATATTCTTATAATTTAAATTTAATCCTACTCTAATTGTTATGGGATAATGATCACTACCTATTGTTGAATTCTTATCAATGAACCACTCACAATTACCAGCTAAAACATTTGATACTATTGTTAAATCTAAAACTGATTCCATCCCTGTTCTTACATTGATTCTTGTTCCCCTCCCATCATTAATACATACAAGATTTTTCATTTCCATTAATTCTTCTATAACTTGTCCATTTTTATCATTACATTTACCCCATAATGTACTATTTGCATTAAAATCCCCACACCAAATTACCTTCCCTTCCAAATATTCAGTTAACTCCTCCATTATTTCAATTGATAATGTTTTACATGGATTATAAAAAATTATTATTTTAAATTTACCTTCTTGTTCCCATATCTCAATTACTATAAATTCAAGTTATTTGCCTTTCCCTAATATCTGATATTGTATCCCTTGCTTTATAAATATTCCACATCCTCCTCCCCCTCCCTCCTGTCGATCTCTTCTTATACTATTATATCCCTTAATCACAAAATCTAATGTTGTTTTTAACCATGTTTCCTGAACACAAATAACTTCTGGTTGATCTTCAAGACGGTCAATATAACCTTTAAGTTCCTGTCCGTTAGCAATTAAACTTCTTGCGTTCCACTGTAATATTAACATAAACTACTTTCACCTGATGGTCCTGGTCTCCCATCTCCCTCCAACTTTTTGTTTATATTTTCCCATGATCCTTCTTTAAACCCCAAAAACTTTTCAGCTCCTCTCACTATTATTTTAATCTTCTCAGTTTTATGCTTGGCTTGGTCAGTGCAATTGATTACATAAGCTACAAATAATATTAGTTTTTCTACTGATATTGTGATATTTTCCTCTGAATGTATTTTGGCTTGCAATGAAATTTGACTCGGTGTTTGTTCACTTTTTCTTGTTTTCTGTTCCTTCACATTTTTAACTGCTTCTGCATAGCTTATGTTTTTTGTCATTTTCATTTGTATGATTTCTTTCGCCTTCTTTCTTTCTTCACACCCTCCATATGTAACTCTATGTTGCCCTCCACAGTTACAACATTTTTCTTGTACTTCTTTACATTCTTCAAACTTGTGATCTTCCCCACATTTTGGACATCTCTGCTTTCCTTTACAAACTGCTGCTATGTGTCCGTACCTTTGACATTTGAAACAACGAATTGGTGGAGGGATATATGGTCTGACCTGAAAACTGAGATAACCTATTTTAATGTTTTGTGGCAATTCTTTTTCTTCGAATTCAATGAGAATCGATAAACTTCCTACTCTTTCTCCATTTATTGTTCTGGACAATCTTTTCAAGTTGTTCACTTTTGCACCCCCAATACTTCTCTTAAGTTTCTCAAGATCTTCATCTAGAGGGATCCCATAAATCACTCCTCTAATCTTTTTATTTTCTCCCAACACTTTTTTCTCCAACACAGTTTTTTTACAAATATTATCCACATTTAAAGCCTTATTCATTTGTTCTACGTTTTTACAGACAACCAATAGGTTTCCATCTCGCAAAATCTTTACCATTTCGACATCTCCAATTTTCTTTTTTATTTCTCTTGACACCACAATGGGGCTGATGTTATCCTGTTCCTGTTCATTTTTAAGTTTTAATATTATTTTAAATTCCTCCATCACAAGTTTCCTCCTAACTATCCTTTCTTCATCCGAACTACTTCCTTCCAGTTCTCGTTTACTGCCTTGAATAGAGGGTTTTCAGCTGACGTCACGCTCACGTGACTACTCAGCGCGTCCGCCATATTGGGTGGCAGTCGTTTTGCACCGTTGACCTGTATTGTATGACGCCTTAGGCAGTATTGGAAGTGAACAATGGGGAAAACGTGTTTAATGGTTGGTTGCACGGCCCGTGGAGGTGGAGATCAACGCTCTTTCTATCGCCTACCAGCCGTAATAGTGAATCAGTGTGAAAAAAAAAAACAGCTCTCTGAACAACACCGTCACCTATGGCTGACACGGATATCCAGGTCCGATTTGGACGGTGTTAAGCTGGAATACGCCAGAGTCTGCGGTGCTCACTTTGTCACAGGTAATTAACTGTTAAGTATTTAAAACATATAAGAAGAATATATTAATAATAGGGCTTGGGCGTTATGACTTATTACTTTCCGCGGCTGTCATGTTGACTGCCTCCGCCGCCTCTACTGCCTATTACTACCGCATACTGTACTCCCTCTCTCAGCCGTGTTTTAATTTGATTAATTTCACCTTAACTTGATTTCAACCATGGTAAACCGTTGCTGTATTGTGGGCTGTAACAGCGCAACACATGATCGCCATGGGAAAAACATCGAAACAGATTAATTTTCCACCGCTTTCCTGCCTGGAGGCGCAACCACGGAGAACAACTGTTAGCGATAACAAAGAGTCGTCGGCTCGCTTGGATCGCGGTTGTAAGTCGACCGAACATAACTTTCCACAGTATCCCGATGTCAATGAGAGTGTGTTCTAAACGTTTGAAACACATAGCAGCAAGTTAAAAGTACATTACATTCGCGAGTGGTTGTTAGCGCTAACGGTTAGCATGTGCTAACCCGTCTGAGCGCAGCTTACCTTTGAACGAGTTACAGAGATAACAAAGAGATCGTCGGCTCGCTTGGATCGCGGCTGTAAGTCGACCGAACATAACTTTCCACAGTATCCCGATGTCAATGAGAGTGTGTTCTAAACGTTTGAAACACATAGCAGCAAGTTAAAAGTACATTACATGCGCGAGTGGTTGTTAGCACTGACGGTTAGTAGCTACTAAACTAGCATGTGCCAGCCCGTCTGAGCGCAGCTTACCTTTGAACGAGTTGCTGTGTTCCCACTGTTTGCTGGCTTTATGATCTGCAGCTCCTACCGGCGCCAATACGGTAAATACAACTTAATTTTGCACTGGTCATTGTTCTGCTTAAATAATTAAAGCCGCGAGCGGCGTCGATCGGCCCTGCAGCCAAGCGCCTTCGCGCACCGCCTGCCGCCGGCCGCCAGCCACCGCAGAAGCATGCGACACATTTGCGTCGGATTGTTTACATTTTTACCATCTTATTAAAACTCACCCGTCCACGTATGATGGCGATTTCCTTGATGTACATAACCAGATGTGAACTGGTTGTGAGCCTCTAGACCCTTGTAAGCTCTCATTTCCTCAAGAGTGTGCAGAGGGTTTTCACCGAACACCAGGTAATGCATCTGGATTAGTGCTAACCAAGGCACCGTGGAGGGCATAGGGGTCCATATGGTCGATCACGGAACATTTCCTCAGATATACGTCCTTATCTGGTCGCTCTAGCGTGCTGGCGTACTTATCCATTCGCGATACGATAATACGTGTAAGACAACTAGAGATAAGGAAGTGTGCCACCCAATATGGCGGACCAGAAGTTGGCCAGTGACGTCAGTGAAAACACCCTATTCCCTTTCCTTCATCTGTTTTATTTCTTCCACGTCCTCTCCCTCTTCCTCTTCCCACTGGCGTCCACCCTTCTAAATCCATACCTTCCTCTATTTCTACCTCCATTTCCACCAGAACCATTCACATACCAGTTTATGCCAAATCCACCTTTTCCAAATCCGATATATTTTTACGTTTTGTTTTTCCCGCGCCGCTCCAAATCCAACTCTTCCGACCGTACACTTCCGCCTCCAACCGCTCTTCTGCTCCCCGTCTCCGCCCTCTCCCACGGGCGTTCTCTACGGCCGTTTCTCAATATGCGTTCTTGAGCGTTCTTGTGTGCTCGTGTGCTCGTGACACGTCATCAGCCTCAGCCCGAGCACTGTTCCAATGCTGAGAACGCCAAATCGAGAACGCGCCGAATTCCCCGGATGTTGTTCTCGCCCGCCCTCTTTATCGAGCATGCATCAGAGCAGACTTGTGCGTTCTTCAGACTGACCGCTTGCCCAGAATGCACCGCGGCCGCAGCTTGATTTGAGACAGCGCAAAGAGAGCTCACAGCGGTAAGTTAAAAATTCCCTTTTCTGCTGCTGTTGTTCTTCAAAAGTACGTTTTCAGATCGTTTGAGGCGATAACATTATACTTTTAAGCTTCCCTATGTGGCCTGTTTACAGAGTTGGTGCGTAATTAAAAAAAAGTAGTGTGCATAATACCGCTGGTTATGATTTATTTGTTTTGTGTTTATCTGACTGACGTGTGTTGCTTTATTAACTCAATACTTGCTGGAATAAATTGTAAATGTCTCCCTAGGACGGCAGTAGCATATAAAATAAATAAATTCAATTCAATTTTATTTATATAGCGCCAAATCATGAAACATGTCATCTCAAGGCACTTTACAAAGTCAAGTTCAATCATATTATACAGATTGGGTCAGATTATACAGATTGGTCAAAAATGTCCTATATAAGGAAACCAGTTGATTGCATCAAAGTCCCGACAAGCAGCAGTCACTCCTGGGGAACCGTAGAGCCACAGGGAGAGTCGTCTGCATTGTACATGGCTTTGCTGCAATCCCTCATACTGAGCAAGCATGAAGCGACAGTGGGAAGAAAAACCACCCATTAACGGGAAGGAAAAACCTCCGGCAGAATCGGGCTCAGTATGAACGGTCATCTGCCTCGACCGACTGGGGTTACAGAAGACAGAACAGAGACACAACAAGACAGACAAACAAGCACAGAAGCACACATTGATCTAGTAATCTGTTCTACATTAGATGGTAGTAGCGGGTGAGCCGTCTTCTCTGGATGATGTCACAGTTAACAGAACGCCAGACCAGGTGTACCTACTATGAAGAAAAAGAGAGAGAGCAAAAAGTTAAAAGCTGAAATGACGACAGTCATTTCAATGTAATACAATGCAAAACTGGAGAACAGTAGACTGAAGAACAGTAGAAATCAGTAGAGTGAGAAAATTAGACCCTGATGTCCTCCAGCAGCCTAGGCCTATCACAGCACAACTATAGAGATAGCTCAGGGTATGAGCCACTCTAACTATAAGCTTTGTCAAAAAGGAAAGTTTTAACATTAGTCTTAAAAATAGATAGGGTGTCTGCCTCACGGACCAAAACTGGGAGTTGGTTCCACAGGAGAGGAGCCTGATAGCTAAAGGATCTGCCTCCCATTCTACTTTTAGAGACTCTAGGAACCAGCAGCAGACCTGCAGTCTGAGAGCGAAGTGCTCTGTTAGGAACATACGGGGTAATCAGAGCTCTGATATATGGTGGAGCTTGATTATTAAGGGCTTTATACGTTAGAAGGAGAATTTTAAATTCTATTCTTGATTTAACAGGAAGCCAATGAAGGGAAGCTAAAATTGGAGAAATATGATCCCTCTTGTTGATTTTCATCAGAACTCTTGCCGCAGCATTTTGAATCAGCTGAAGACTTCGAACTGCATTTTGTGGACTTCCTGATAGTAAAGAATTACAATAGTCCAGCCTTGAAGTAACAAATGCATGGACTAGTTTTTCAGCATCACTCCTGGACAGAATGTTTCTAATTTTGGCGATATTCCGGAGGTGAAAAAAGGAAACTCTGGAAACCTGTTTAATATGGGATTTAAATGACATGTCTTGGTCGAAAACAACACCAAGATTTTTAACTTTATTACCAGAGGCCAAGTTAATGCCATCCAGATTAAGGGATTGATTAAGAACTTTATTTTTTGAAGACTCTGGCCCAAAGATTACAACTTCTGTCTTGTCAGAATTTAAATGCAGGAAATTTAAAGTCATCCAGCTTTTGATGTCATCAAGACATGACTGCAGTCGAAGTAACTGATTGGATTCATCAGGATTTATGGATAAATATAGCTGAGTGTCATCAGCATAACAGTGGAAATTAATCCCATGCTGTCTGATAATTTTGCCAATCGGAAGCATATATATAGTAAATAGAATTGGTCCAAGGACTGAACCCTGTGGTACTCCACAAGTGACCCTAGAGTTTGAGGAAGATTTATTATTAACATGAACAAACTGGAATCTGTCCGACAGATAAGATTTAAACCAGCCTAATGCTTTTCCCTTTATCCCTACAGTATGCTCAAGTTTTTGTAGGAGAATATTGTGATCAACTGTATTAAATGCAGCACTGAGATCTAACAGGACAAGTATAGACACAAGTCCATTATCTTAAATGTATGTATTAAATAAATACATTCTATAAATGTTTTTCCTATCTAAGTGAGTTTCTTCTGAGTCATGACACGAATAATTGAGAGGAGAAAGAGGGAAAGAAAATAATAGTAATAATAGTATATGAAAAAACAGAAATTTATTTTATACAAATGTTTTATCTTTGGAACAGAATGAAGGTGTAATATATTCAACAAATTATTAACAGTTACTAACATGGTTTAAAACAACAAAATAACTCATTAAGATCTTATACAAACAGACAATGCCTATAAACTTACAATTAAAAATAGTTGGAATGGAAATTAATTTACGCATTATTTTATGTATTTTTCCAGGTGGTTAAAAATGAAATGAAGCAGCATGTGAACATGACTCCAACTGATCTACGTTAGGTCAGGTGTAGTCATGTTCACTTAAACATGCAGCCAGCTGGAGCCGCTCCCTATCTTCAGCCGCTGGATGGCCGTCCTCCTCTGGATCAACCTCCTCATCCTCCTCTGGGTCGACCTCCTCATCCTCCACGTCCAGCTGGTCACCTGCCTCTATACTAATATTGTGGAGGATGCAGCAGGCAGCGATTACTTTTGGGGCAAACGTCAGGCAGACCTCCAGAACCCTGAAGAAGATGGAACGCCACCGTGTCTTCAGACCACCAAAGACACACTCAATGATGTTAATCAGCCTTGGCGTGGTGTCTGTTGTAGCGTGCCTCCACTTGACCTGTACCAAATATAAAATTAACTTGTAATTTAGGTAATATGCTGATCTGTCTTAATCTTCTATCCAATTAATATAATCTATGTATCAATTGTGTGTCATTGCTGGCTCTATTTAAGGACAAGAAGGTAAGAGATCTTACTGGCAAGCTGTTTCCCTATAGGATGCACCACAGGCCAGCCAGCAGAGGGTCACCAGCACCTCTATCTCCTGTGGCCATCCATGGACCTTCTGATGGTCAGCAGCTGAAGGAGGAGGACGATGGTGGACCTGTTTAGCTAGAAGGCTGGTTTCAGGTCTCCTTCATTAAAAAATATTTGGAGGATTGGCACAGAAGTGTTTATCCTCACATATTTTGTTTCTGTTTCTTACTGTAAATAAAAAATGCCAAATCTTAATTGTTTTTTGTCACGTTTTCTATGCATAAAACTATACCTGTTTAACATGCAGATTATTATAGTTCTCAAGAAAGAAAAGATAAAATGTATAGTGTTGTAAAACTAGTCAAGTATATTAAATGTAACAAATGGCTTCCCTTCTCTGGTATTTTTACCATTTCACTGAAAAAATGGGCTGAACTAACTGCACATAATTTATAGATTAATCACTGTAAAGGTGGACAGACATAAAAATGTTTTTTTTTTTCCTTCCTTAATGATCAATGCTGGGAAGGTCAGGAGGTGCAATAAAGTAGCTTAACCCTACTGTTATTAATGTTAAAACTGGGTCTTCATTTTTATTAATATAGGAAAAATAGTCACAATATCATCGTCAATGGGTTTTTTTTAAGATAAAAGTAGGAAATAGGCTGTCAGTCTTATGCCTACCACTTGGCAATAGATGGGTGAGCAAAGCTGCCTTCTGAGCCTCCTCTGCTGCATCAATCTTCTCCTTGCTCGGATTTGCCTCCTCAACTGCATCACCTCCTCTTCAGCCTGCTGGTAAAGCTGACCAACGACCGAAGCAACAGCAATATTGCTCGTATCGCTCATTTTGCTTCTACAAAGTGCTGATTTTTAAAGAAGATTCAATCGGCTCTGCAACTACAACAATTACAACTCCCCACAAAGAAATTCACGCTATTGCTGGTTTTATACCCACAGTTCTGTAATTATTTTAGATATTTTTTATACTCATACTCAGAAATTAATTTAAATAAAAAACGTTTTCAATAAGATATGATGGTGTAGTGTATAAATAGTTTTGAACGTTAAAGGAATGCTCAAGCGCTCTGGGTGTGATGACGTCACGAGTATACTTCTGTTCCAATGCACAATACGTGCTGCGTGCTCGCGTTCTCGTCAAGTCCGATCTTCCTGTGTTCTTACTGAGAACAGACTTGACGAGAACGCGAGTACAGACTCGCGTTCTCGTGAATTGAGAAACGGCCTACCTGTATGCCCTACCTAAGCGGCAAAAGGGGCGTTGCTCTTGAGACGGTGACGTCACGTGCACGGTACGCCATTGGGGTGAGCAGTAGGAGGGTGGATGACGAGTCAAGGAAGTAAAAGGAGTTTGGAAGAGAGCAGTTCTGATGAAGCTAGTGGGTTTGTGCGGAAAAAGGCTGGGAAAAAGGAAGTTAAAATCATCCTGAAATTTAGGAAAGAAGATGAGCATATCAGTTTAAGCCCTATAGCAGTATCCAGGGAGTTAAAAAAGAAGCTGGGAGATGTGGAAATGGCGAGGATTTTGAGAGATGGAAGCCTGTTTATAGTGTGCAAAACGGAGGAACAGAAAAACAAAGCGTGGGAAGTTGAAAGTGTGTGTAAGAAAATAATTAGTGAGAGAAAGATTGTGGGTGACAGTAAAGTAACATGGGGGGTGATAACAGGGATACCAGTGGAGGAAGACTTGGACAAACTTAAACGCAGTATAAATGGAGGTGAGGTGAGCAGAATTAAAAGACTTATGAGAACAGTAAATGATGAAAGAGTTTGTCGCTTCTTCTGGAGTTTCAGGAGTCAGTGTTGCCAGAAAAAGTGAAAATAGGATGATTTTTCCAGTTAGGCCATACATCCCCCCACCACTACGATGCTACAAATGCCAGAGATATGGACATATAGCAGTGGCTTGCAAAGGGAAACAGAGATGTCCTAAATGTGGAGATGAGCATAGGGTGGAGGATTGTAAGGAAAAGGTGCAGGATAAATGTTGCAATTGTGGTGGCCAACACAGGGTAACGTATGGAGGATGTGAAGTTAGGAAAAGGGCTGTGAAAATACAACAGGTTAAAACAGTTAACAACATAAGTTATGCAGAAGCAGTGAAGACAGTACAAGGACAAAAAGGAAGAGAGGAAACTGACAATGTTATACAGGTGTTGAGAATAGAACTAAGTCAAACAGAGAAAGCAAATCCAGGACTGTCAGTGGATAAGATTATTTTGTTTATGGCATACGTGATCAACTGTACGGATCAAGTTAAACATAAAACTGAGAAAATTAAAATAATAGTTAAGGGAGCTGAGAAGTTTTTGGGCATAAAAGATATATCTTGGGAGCAAATTAAAACAAGACTTGAAGCAGATGGGAAAGCAGGAGGAGCAAGTGATAAGGCAAACTGATTATTTTACAATGGAATGCAAGAAGCTTAATAAATGGGCAGGAGTTTAAAGGATTTATTAGAGATTTAAAAAATAAACCAGATATCATATGTGTTCAAGAAACTTGGCTTAAATCAGAATTAGAATTTGTTATTAAAGGGTACGATAGTATCCGTAGAGATAGGGGGGAGGGTAGTGGAGGAGGATGTATAATATTTATTAAACAAGGAATGCAATATAGAGTTATAGGAAAAGGGAAAGAGTTAGAATATTTAATACCTGAAGTATGGACTAAAGAAGGAAATATCAAAGTTGTTAACTTTTATAATCCATGTAAAAAAATATCTTTAGAGTTGCTAGAGGAACTGGTGGTACAGTTAGTAGGGAAGGTGATTTGGTGTGGGGATTTTAATGCACATAGCTCATTATGGGGTAACAGTAATGATGCTAATGGGTTGGTGATTGAGGAGGTGATGGAGATGACAAATTTAGTGTGTTTAAATGATGGAAAAGGAACAAGATTAAATATCAGAACGGGTACAGAAACAGCACTAGATCTCACATTAGTTTCAGATTCATTAGCAGGCATTTGTACATGGGAAGTAGTCAGAGGAACAACAGTAGGAAGTGACCATTATCCAATCATTACAGTAGTATGATTGAATGTAGAAGAATATGAAACAGTAGGATTGCAGAAATGGTCATTTAGTAGTGCTGATTGGGATAAATTTAGAAATATTAGCGAACAAGAAATTGAAAAAATTGATAGAAATGAAGATGTTGAAAATTTAAATATTTTAATTTGTAAAGTTATTCTACAGGCTGCATAAAAGTCAATAAAAAAGAAGGAAGGAAAGCGTAAAAATAAGATTGTTCCATGGTGGACAAAGGAATGTGAAAAAGCAATAAAATCTCAAAATAAAGCTTTTAAATTGGTAAAAAGAAATCATTGTTTTGAGAATTTTATTAATTATAAAAAATCTCAAGCAAATGTAAGGAGAATTATAAAAAGTGCAAAGAAAGAATACTGGAGGAAGTTTTGTTGTTCAGTAGGAAGAGAGACAGAGATTGGTAAAGTTTGGGGTATGATAAAAAGAATGAATGGTATAAAACGAGAGTATGGATACCCAGTTTTAAAAGATGGACAAATAATAGCAGTGAGAGATGAGGAGAAGGCAGAGATGCTGGCAAAAACTTTTGTAAAAATTCACAGCTCAGATAATATTAGTGAAGAAGGAAAAAGAGGGAGAGAAAAAACTGTAAGGGAGAATGAAGAGTTACAACAAGAAGAAAATTATAATGATTTATTAAACAAACCTTTTACAATGACAGAACTAAAACGTGCTATCCAGAAATCCAAGACGTCAGCACCAGGAAAGGATCAGATTTGTTATGTAATGATAAATCAACTCAATGAAAAATCAAAGGAAGTATTACTAGAATTATATAATAAAGTATGGGAGGATGGGAAACTGCCACAGAGCTGGAAGGAGGCTGTGGTGGTGCCAATACGCAAACCAGGAAAAGATACTACTAATCCAGGAAATTATAGACCAATTGCTTTAACATCTAACATATGTAAGATAATGGAGAAAATGATAAATGAAAGGCTAACATATTATATGGAAAAGAAAGGATATATAGCTAAATACTAAAGTGGTTTTAGGAAAGGGAGAAATACAATGGATCCAGCTGTATGTTTAGAACATGAAATTAGAAAAGCACAAGTTAACAAAGAAAGTGTGGTGGCTGTCTTCTTTGACATAGAGAAGGCGTATGATATGATTTGGAGAGAAGGATTGTTAATTAGACTGTGTCTATTAGGAATTAAAGGACGAATATTTCGATGGATTAAGGATTTTTTACAAGGGAGATTAATACAAGTTAGAATAGGGAAGAATTATTCGAGGAAATATATGGTAGAGAACGGAACACCTCAAGGGAGTATAGTGAGTCCTTTATTAATCTCTATATTAATTAATGATGTTTTCAAGGAAATGGGGAATGGGATGGGGTTTTCTCTTTTTGCGGATGATGGGGCAATTTGGAAGAGGGGAAAAAATATTAAATTTATTATTAAAAAGTTACAGGATGCAATAACAGAAATAGAACAGTGGTCATATAAATGGGGTTTCAAATTCTCAGTAGATAAGACAAAGACAATGTTTTTTACAAATAAAAGAATTAGTACAGTGATAAAACTAAAAATGTATAATCAAGAATTAGAAAGAGTAAAGCACTTTAAGTTTTTGGGGTTATGGTTTGATGAGGGACTAACATGGAGTATACACATATACAGAAAATACAGGACAAATGTAGGAAGGTGTTAAATGTTATGAGATGTTTGATGGGAAGTGATTGGGGGGCTGATAGAAAAGCATTGAAGGCCATTTACTGTGGATTAATTAGGTCAGTACTGGATTATGGTTGTGTGGTGTATGGATCTGCATCGAGTTCATCTTTAAAAAAGTTAGACAACATCCATTTTCAGGCTTTGAGATTATGCACAGGGGCATTTAAAACAACTCCAACAGCAGCACTTCAGGTGGAAATGGGAGAAATGCCTTTAGAGCTGAGAAGAATTCAGTTGTCTCTGAATTATTGGACTAATTTACAGCACTTTAAAGTCTTGTTGGGAAATTGAGTCAAGGGAGAGAAATAGCTTTGGATGGACAGTTAAACAAAAAGCAACAGAGTTAGAATTAGTTGATTTAATTTTCAGTCCGATAGTACCACTGTCAGCAGTTCCACCTTGAATAGTACCTGAAACAAAAGTAGACTTTAAATTATTAAAAAAAAAAAAAACAAGGATAGGGGGTTTATTTTGAATTCAGATACAATACAGAAATATATTAACAGTTACTATAGTTTCATTCAGATATACACAGATGCATCAAAAAGTTTAGTTAATAAGATAGGAGTATCAGTTATTGTTCCAGAGTTTAAAATTACAATAGGAAAGAGGATCAGTGATAACTTATCAGTATACACAGGAGAAATGGTAGCAATTCTGTTGGCAGTACAATGGGTAGAGGAAATAAGACCTCTCAGAGTAATAATTTGTTCAGATTCATCTTCATCATTAATCAGTTTACAGAGAAGTCATTCAGATAGTAGACCAGATATTTTAATAGAAATCCAGCAAACATTGTTCAGAATTCAAAAGATGGGAATTACAGTTATATTTTTGTGGGTACCAGCACATATGGGAATAAAAGGAAATAAAATGGCAGATAAGGTTGCAAAGGAGGCTACAATTAGAGAAAACATTGATATCTCAATTAAAGTTAGTAAGATGGAAGTAAAGAGCATTATTAAACAGAAGATGAAGGAAAGGTGGCAAAAGCAATGGGAGGAAGAGAGGAAAGGACGGTGGCTGTACATGATTCAGAGGAGAGTGGGAGAAATGAGTTGTGCAGGGAGGAGCAGAAGGGAAGAAACAATCATATCAAGACTTAGATTTGGGCACACAGGATTAAATGGAACATTATTCAAAATAGGGAAGCATAACACTGGAAAATGTGAGTATTGTGGGGAATAAGAAACAGCTGAGCATATTATGATATACTGTAAGAAATATGAAGAAGAAAGAAGGGAAATGGTTAAAAATTTAAAAAGGAAAAGAATAAAATTTGATTTAATAGAAATGCTTAGAAGTAATTCAAGAGATTAGTGTTATGGGATTATGTTTCATTATCTTAGACTAAGTAATTTAATTGAATTTTTTTTTAATGTATTTCTTTTATTTTTTATTTTGGGTGTTTGTTTTGTTTTGGTAGTTTGGTTGAATTTATTTTAGGTAGTATAAATAAGTCATTCTGATCCACACTCCAAACCAGTTGGTGGCGGTAATGCACCGTTTCGTTGCGTGCCAACCGCCAGAAAAAAACATAAAGAAGAAGAAGAAGAAGAAGCATATGACGTATTAACAGAGCGACGACGAAAACACAAGCCAGGCTACTCTTGCTGCTGCAGGTAAAGGCTCGTTAGCTCAGCAAATAAGCAACATGTCGGCAAAGGATATTTGCCGTTTATGTAAAGATAATTTGCGAATAAAAGGCACAATTTCAGGTTTCCGGTCCATATTCCAAAAGAATGATGCAAGAGAAAAAAGCATTAGCGAGCGGCTAACAGAATTAGGACTACCGCTGTCTGAAAATGTTTCTAGATCAGGTCGTATTTGCTTGCGTTGCTTCCGCTTGATTGGTAGACTACAGGATGATTTCGACGTTTTTAGAAGATGGCAAGAAGCAGAGAAAGACTCAAACCCAGCAGAAGCATCAACCTCAACATCACAGGCAACTGCCGAATCTTCAAACGCATCATCAACAGGCAAGAAACGCCCTGAGAAACGGGACAGAGTGCCGACCCCTTCCAAGACGTGTCTCCAGCCCCCAACACCAACAGCACCTCCAGCTCCAAAGTACTCAAGGCCGACTACAGACAACGTAACCCCAAAGACGGCACGGCGAAGTTTGACGGAGGTAATTAGAACTGAATGTGAAACATAACTTGTGTTTGGTTAAAGTGCTGATATCACTGATGTATGACGTCAGACCCAGTACACGGGTAGAAAATGTAGCTGCTAGGATCCCAAAGGACTAAAAAAAAAAGCTCATCCTCGAACATCAAACGCCATTCCCTACACAATAGACTATGTAAGATAATCTTCTTGAGCCTTGATTGTCTCACCAGCTTGTTTTTATTATTATTTAGTATAGCTATAACATACACACCCATGTTTCTTATATCCATATGACAGACACAATTCAGCCACACCAGTACCTTGTATTTATAGTGTACAGATCGGCTGTAATTAAAGAAGTGTATCTTTTTCTGATCTGTAATAAACACTGTTGTCTTGTGATAACATCTTGATATCAGGAATTTAGCTACATTGTTGTCAAAGGCTTAATGCATCAGGATTTTGCTACCCAGGATAACAAATTATGAATCGTCTGAATCTGAGTATACTAGTAGTTTACTAATGAACCCTTTTTATTTGTGTTTCAGGTTATTATTCACTACCCATCCCATCCAAAGGGTGACAGAATTGTATGTCAGGCAAACACGGCAGCAATTGTTGAAAATATTGCAAAGCAGAATTGGTCACGGGCGGCCAATCAGATGGTCAAAAACAAAGACCTCTTAGAAGCACTTAAGGAAAACATCCTTCAAGTTATTGAGGATGAGATAAAGTTCCTATGCAACCCGCTTAAGGGTTTCATGCTTTGGCGGTCATCAGCTGCTGATTTGAAGGCATTTTCTTTTGCAAACCTTCAGTCAGATCTTCAGTCTATGGCACCATTCACATATTCCATATTTTCTCAAATCACCAAAGGTTCTCCCCATCCCACTTGTGCTTCTGCTGCTATAGCCTTGCAAGGAAGGGAACCACGCTTGTCGGCCTTTGCCTACTACGTAAACGGTGTGCTGCAGTATGGTGGGGCCAAAAAGCTGTTTACAAAAGGTTAAGCAAACTGTGTATAACAACTGCACACAATCATGCTGTTAGAAAGCAAAAACAGTTGGCAACTACATGCGGTGAAGAGTTACAGCTACTAAAAGTAGCCCATGAAGTCTTCCTCAAGTCTCAAAAGGAACATGGAGGCACGGATGTGGAGGGAGCTAGGGCAACAAGAACACTAAGTGACACAGTGGACCTGGACACAGCTACGCTAAGCATGGAACATTGCATTTCAACAGGTGAGAGGGACCAGCCATTAAGATGGCCAAATTGTCAGTCATCCGAAAAACGCTTTTTTGTTTATCTTGTTTAGAAAGAGGGTCGCATGTTTTCTTCTGGCTGTTCACTATGGAGGACCAATCCTGCCAACATTTAGAATATATAAAGAAATAAATCACTTAAATACTGGTCCAAAAAGTAGCTAATAATATAAAACTGTCATTAAATGCAACAAAATAATAAAACGACATTTATATATTAACTGTTCAATTGATCAGCTACAAATATATATTTATATATCGATGTTTAACTGTCACATTATAGCTCGTCTTATTCTATCCAATTTAGTCATTATTAAACATTTTAACAGAATAATTAAATTAAATCTCCACAACAGAATGACCCTAAAGTTACTGGTGATCATTTCTAGGGTGAAACTGTCAGTTCCTGAGGTTCAGTTTTCTCTTCACTGCTGATCTTTTCTCTAAACTGAATCTTTCCCAACGTTGTAACATTGTAAAGATCTAGTTGTTGATAAAGCATGTAATGTGTTTCAGTGTTGGCTGCAGATGTTAAAGAAGAGGCTCCTGAAGAACAGAGTCCTGAGGGGGAGCAGCAGGAGTCAGAGCCCCTCCACATAAAGGAGGAACAGGAGGAACCCGGGGTCCATCAGGAAGGAGAGCAGCTCCTTGTGAAGGAGGAGACTGATAGCAGGTTTCCATTAACTGCTGCTCCTATCAACAGTAAGGATTGCTTTACTTTGTTTCTGTGTCCTGTGTTGCAGTTAAAGGCCAAACCTCTCTGGATTCATCAGGTTCCAATCAGACAAAACTATAAAGATTAATGTGTGTCGCTGTTGTTAAAATGTTAGTAAAATGCAACACACAATAAAATTAATTTATGTGACAATGTAGGAAATTTTATACATTGCCCGAGTCCTGCATACATCTAATCCTACCAGAAAGATAGTAACGGTTTGCAGTAGTGAAGCGGGTTAATCGATAGGTCACGTTATTCCAACTCCAGATGTACACATCATGTAAACACCCAACGAAAGGCACCTGAGGTAATTGAGGATGACTCTTTATTGTTGCTCTAGCTGGTTCATGAGTCCAATCACATAACACCTCGTCGTTGTAGCATACATACCATCCCTTTATCAGCAGTCTCGCATAGATCCAGGTAATAGGTGTAGTTTGTCTGTGGGTCAAACCAATCACCATCCAGTTTCAAAAACCAATACCCCTGTACAGTCACATCGGGCAATATATAATAACGACCGACAGTAGTACTATCGTAGCATCATATTGTGTCCAATGTCCTTCACACATAGTAGCATTACAATAGGTCTTCTGTGGTTCTAGTTGTAACCAACTATTACTACTAATGTTCCATAGTTGTCTCCATTCCTGGAAATTTCCGGTAGTAACCACACGCTTAAACCGTTCTTGTTGTATATGAGCGTGTATCATTTGTACGTTACATACCGTCCGGTTCAAAGCTACAGAAATGTTCGTTAACGCTTCTGCTGTCGTGTTCCACATTTTAATTTGCCAGTTCAGTTCATTAAGGAAGATCTTTGCAGTTTCCTCCTGTGATGTTACAACAGTAGGCATCCATAATCCAACCTGATGAACAGCTCTTGATTCATGCTGTCCAGTGTTTCATAACATAGTTCTAGTTACTTTATTGTCAAAAGTGTTGGAAACACTTAACACAGTACCTGTTCCACCAAGCAAAGTGTCCCACCATGCACGTTTCGTCCTAGTGCACGTTGGCAGAGGAGGAGAAAAAAAAAAACACTTTCCAGTGAATTTTATTTGTTATCGTCGATTGTGCCATTTGTTGACAAGTGTGTGCAGCAGGTACAATTTGAGAGTGTGTCTTCTTACAAGCTCGTTCTGTAGATGATTCATATTGGCACAAACCTCTCCTTAAATCCACTTTATCGTTACATCCCTTGAAGACTACTGGTATGCTTCTTACACGCCACCGAGAGCATGTGTAGTCATCCTGGATTCCATTGCGCATGCTGTCTCCTCATCACAGTTGATACGGCTGAACCACTTCGTTCAGGATCCGGCCTGGTGCTTCTGCCCAACAGAGGTGTGCCAGCAGAGGCCTGCAACTCCACAGGCCTAGACATCATCTTTCCCTTTGACACAGCTTGTTGTGTGGCTTTCTTAGCCAAATCTAATGCTCTTTGCTGTGCTTCTTCCCAGATAAAATTTTCTTTTTCAGGCCCTTTTCAGAATTGGAATGACAACATCCTTGTGCCATAAAATGCCTAATGTTTACACAATGTATAAACAAATGTGTAAATAAATGTAGGTGAATTTCATGCTGAAATATTTTTAACTCCTGTACTAAGCATTTACATATACATTAATACATTTTCCATTCAGATAAAATCACAAGTTTTATTGTTCATTTATTTTTACTCTCTTATTCACACATATAATCCTGAGCGGTTTCTCAGTTTGTCAAATGCAGAGACAGTAAGACTGCCCCTGGAGCAATTGGCCTATTATCCAATCGGGCCAATGCTTGCATCAATTTAGGCTTCCAATCTGTTAAATCATGATTATCAGAAATTTTTTGAATGATTCTTTCAACAATCCATTCATCCTCTCAATCAGCCCAGCAGCCTGCGGATAATATGGAATCTGATAAATCAATTCGACATGTCGTTCTTATATCATCAATTGACCAATTTGTGATCCGAATTGGCGGGGCTCTGCCTTCATCCTAGTTAAACTCCATCACATCCGTCAGATCAGGGTACATGTTGCTCCTCCTTCTATCTTTGTTCTTTCTTTTCCTTTTTCTCACTCTCCTTACTTTCACCTCTTTGCCCGAGGATTCCTCAGAGTCTGACACCTCAGTCTCAACCACCTTAGCAGGTTTTCTGCGCACAACAGACTCAGATTCTTCAGCAGGTGGATCCGATGGTGAGGGATGAATCGCCTCTAGCAACAGCTGAATCAAAGAATTTAATGGGTCCAGCTCAGCACCAAATCCTGCACAGTTAACTTTTAAGCCTCTCCTTTGACACATCTGTCTCAACTCATCAGTAGGTAATGCGTGTATCTCTGAAGCAGGCACCCCAGCATTAATCAGTGCCTTCCACAACATGTTACGTGGTGGGCCCTGTTCATTTCTCCCCCGCTCCCTTTGCGGCCTGCGGACCGGAGTTTGTTGAACTTGTGGTCTGCATTCCTCCTACTTGCCCCATTCTCCCAGATTCCCCAGCTCCATGATTCGAGCCTTAATGGTTTCCATCGGGGCATCTGGAGCTCCCAGCATCACAGTAAGCATAGCTGCCCGATAATGCTGTGGGGCAGTTTTAATCTACTGATCTCTCACCACCTTTGTCGTGGAACGTTCTTCCCACAACGTAATAATTTGTACAAAGTCCTTCAAAAATTCTAAGTTCTTGATAAGGCAGTTAAGAATATCCAACAGTGGTCAAAAAGTGAACAAAAGTAGCTGAGTTTCGGTCCAAGGCGGTTTATTGCAACAACACAAGACAACCACAAATGAGATGAGCTCCGGACAACATCTGACAACATACAGAAGCAGTCTGTTTATATACATTCTCTGTGTCTTGGAGCTCCTCCTTTGAGCTCCACCTTTTTATTACGTATTTTCTATCACTTTTCCACGGATATCTTTATTATTTTGTTACATATCGGAGGAAACTTCCCGAGGGTGCATATTTTTTAAAACACTTTATTGTCCTGCCTCCTTCCACATGGCCCCACCTCATTATGTTAACCTCAATTGCAAACTGGCTCCCCATCATTATCTTTTTGCTGATGACAACACTCCATTATATTAACATCATGTGGCCATGCTAAACAGTTGCACATCGTTTCCTCTTCCTGGACCTTTACCATACATCTTTTGTTCACAATACAACATAATTTGATTTCTGATCATGATGTTTTCCATGGTGCACCATGTATGTCTGGCTGCCCTTGCCTGTGTGCGTCTAACTCTCAGCTTGCCCTCAAGACTGACACACACATTTCCCTCAGATACATGTTAAGGCACACTTTTAATCATAGTGATAGGAATACATTCATTGTGAGATATGTAAGCACACCCTTTAACTAATGTGACAAGAAAATACAAGTACTGTGAGAGGTTAATCCACTACACCTTCAGAACAGCCACTTGCTGATATCCAGCCACCATCCCCACTGGTAACAAATCACGCACACACAGCCTCGTCAGCCTCTGCACACACTCCTTTAATGTTAACCATGGTCCAGAGATTTCGGGCCAATCAGATACATTAGGACACGTTGCTCGTACTGCCTCAGACCACACGTTAAACAATGATCTCGCCTGATCCCCCAAATTTCTCGCTTCTTGCCTGTAGTTAGCATTTACATTCCCATCAGTGCTCAGACCACCAAATGCCATGCCATCTCCGTGATCTATTTTAATCTGTTCTGCACCTTCATCCAGCAGTCGAGCCACCCATAGATCAGTGGGTTCGCCCGGATGCTGCCTTAATTTTTTAGTGATATGAGCAACTTCATCCTGCGAGTAATCTTCTTCCGTGACACCGCCGGCGGTTGCGGCTGTTCCACCCATTCCATAACAGGTTCTCCCGCAGCATCAATTACCTCATTACCTTGAGCATCTATCCGCTGCCGGAAAGCTGCGGGTATATGCTGCTGCTCTCTTCTCCTTCGGACGACGGGTTTAACCCCCAATGGAGGGAAAGGAGGTGGATCTGGAGGACCTCCAGAATCACTGTCCTCCTCATCATCCCACATATTACCGTCCCAGCTTTTGGGATCCCACCCAGACCCCAATCCAGCTACAAACGAACGGACTTTTTTCAGAGGAAAACGGCGGGGGTTTTTCCCCTGTTTTTTCCTTGTTAACACAGACACCTGGGCCACAGCTTTTTCTGCAACACTGGTCATCTGTTCCAGCTGATTAGTCAGCATTTGCACATGCTGCCGATACAGCGACTCAGCAGACTGCAGCTCAGTCATTGCCTGTCTGTCTTTTAACTGCTGAGTTTTTAATTGTTGGCCAGCTTCATACTGCTGCTTCCATGCCGTGGCACAAATCCACAAGCGCCTCTGTAATCCGGCCACCGGAGTTTTTTTCTGCACCTCAACTTTCTGTAACACTGCCAACAATTCTTTGCGTCCCGCTGATTCCAGCGGACCACCCCACGGCTCCGGTTAGGGTTTGGGTTAGGGTTAGGGTTGAGCGTCACAAACAAAATCATTAGTTTATATCTCATACACAGCCCATCATTTTAATCCCATATCAAACACAGTGTTTTAAAAAATAAATAGATAAATAATTTCACGTTTTTAAGTACAATATTATGTTACTCCACAGCCCCCCACCATGGGGGGCTGATGCTATGACGAGGGAGGCTGCAGCCCGCGCAGCACCCTCCTTCCCGCGTCTATGAATAATACCAGCACGGTGGTTCTTCCACAGTCTGTATTTATATGGATGTCATTAAACACCTTGATAAGGGCGGTCTCTGTACTGTGGTGAGCACGGAAGCCAGACTGGAAAAAATCAAAGCGGCTGGTCGTTGTTAAGAAGGTGTTTAATTGTTGAAATACAGCTTTTTCAATAATCTTACTGATAAAGGGGAGGTTTGAGATGGGCCTGTAGTTCTGGAGTAGTAGGTTGTCTAAATTGTTCTTTTTCAGCAGTGGTTTGATAATTGCTGTTTTTAGGGACTGGGGGAAAACACCTGACAGAAGGGACGTGTTTATTATCTGGGTCAAATCAGACACTATGACAGGTAAAACTTTCTTAAGGAAAGCTGTGGGTAGAACATCAAGGCAGCAGGAGGAGGAACTTAGCTGCTGAATGATCTGCTCTAAGCTTTTGGAGTTTATTTGGCTGAAATGGGACATTTTGTCAGAAGTAGTTCCAGCGGAATACAGCTTTGGTTCTAGAGTTGGTGTGGATGTACAAACTGATCCTCTAATTTTTAGGATTTTCTCAGTAAAGAAGTTAGCAAATTCATTGCAGGCCCTGGTGGAGTGGAGCTCAGAAGCCACTGACACAGGAGGATTTGTTAGCCTGTCGACTGTGGAAAATAAGACACGAGCATTATTAATGTTTTTCTTAATGATCTCTGAGAAGAAAGATTCTCTTGCATTTTTCAATTGTAAGTTATATCTGTAAAGTAGTGATGGCGAGATGAAGCCTCATGAGGCATTGAACCACTCAGCCAACTGGTTCGAGAAAAGGTTCATTTCTTGACGGTTCATGTGCACACAGCACCACCTACTGGCAAGTTGTATAATCACAGCCAGCTGTATCTTAACACGTGTGATGCATATCATTTTTGTCTATTATGGCTCTTGGGAATGACTTCACAGAAGGTGTAGGACGAAATCATTTGTCTACATAAATTTTGTAAACACATGTGTACAATAAAATATTGTTTGAATGTATTCTCTGTGTGTAATTATTCCCAAAATAGTAGTGACATGATGTGGCATGTTGTGTAATAATGTTTTTCTGTGACTCTAGAAAAATGGCATGGGCTTAATCAGGCAGAGGACAATGAAAGTGCTTGTGGAACTAGGCAGGGGGTAGTGAATAGGCTAATGCTTGTGTAACTTGGATGATTTCATGCATTTTTATTAAGAAACAACAATTTCTCCACAGTTTTTTGTTTCAAATGATTTCTCTTTTTTGATACTACTTCTCCAACCTTTGAAAAGACACGCTCACATGGCACAGATGATGCCGGGGTGCATAAATAAATAAGTGCAAGTATGTACAGATTGGGTTACTGTGACCAATGATTAGCCCAATACTATACGGTCCCACAGTTTCCCCTCAGCAGCAACACTGAAGCACACAGAGGTTCCCGCTGCGTCTTTACGCACGATCCAGCTGCTGATGTCTCCTCTCTTTTCAGCTCAATGCAATTCTAGACAGTAACAGTTTATAACCTATATCACCTTTCACAGCAACAGGTTTCTCATCTCAGTCAACCAGACAAATCTCTATTGCTCTCCTCAGTGCGCTCTGGGCGGTGAGGTGGGAGGATTTTACCCGATGGTGCGCTGCGTGCGAGGGATAAACAGGGTGGAAATGCATAAATAAAAACTGTAAAGGGCTCCTATACAGTGATCATAGGAGCTGACCGGTCTGAGATCAGCCTCCTGATGTTACAAGTTCTTTAAAATGAAAGCGCGCACCAAAATTACAAGTAACGTAATTTTGCGCACCTGAAAAAAGCGCACGGCAGAAGCGCATCGAAGCGCTGAGGCACAGAAATACGGTGCATGTAGTTAAAAAATGCAGAATTAATAAAAACAACTTATAACCAGACGTAGCGTTTTAAACTGCATCTGGTGAGCTGAACTGTTTTATGATCCAGAGTGCAGCCATCACTGGTTCTGAATGAAGGCTTTATCTGGCAGCAGCTCTCTGCGTATGTAGTACAGGACCTTACCGGCACACTTTCAACCGCTGGTTAAAACTAAAATTATTCATAACTCTGATCGCTCTTCCTGCTGCTCTGTTAACATGAACTGCAGCAGGAATGAGGGCCACAAGCTGTGAAAGAAGCTGAAACATCTCAGCAGAAGGCGGAGTTTTTATCGTCCGCTGCCCAGATGGGCGTTGGGATTTTTATGCGTGAAAAATGCCATGTTTGCGTGTGACCGTGTGAAGTCAGTGACGGTCAATGCGTGATAGTTGAGAGCACTGATCTCCTATCTATCTATCTCTCTCCTAAACTCTCCAAACACCAAACTAACTGTCTCAAACTAAATAACCACTATCCAAACTCTGCTATCCAAACTATCAAAACTCTATCCACTCTCTCAACTGACCGCAACTCGCCTACAACAACCCACATTTTGAATGGAGCCTGTGGGGTTTCTAAAAGCTGTCGAAGTCGCGCCAACATCTGAACCACTTCCCGAAGCGGTCACGTGGTACAGCCGGCCAGCGAGGCTTCGGACGTCATCGTTTTCAGCTCCTCCCCTAAATGAAGCAAGCCTCGATACGCGCTTCACGGAAACGCCCCCTCCATTACTCGACACACGCCTCGAAGCCTCGGCACATAACGTAACATCACTACTGTAAAGTCTCTCTTTATAGATGTCATAGTGAACCTGCAGTCTGTTCTTTCTCCACCTGCGTTCAGCTTTTCGACATTCCCTTTTTTCACCTCTAACTGCTGGAGCATTTCTCCAAGGAGATTTTTTCTTCCCGGAAAGAACTTTCACTTTAACTGGAGCAATGCAGTCAATGATGTCTGAGACTTTAAACTGAAAGTTATCTACTAGCTCATCTACTGAGTTGCAGCCCAAGGTTGAAGTATCAGAGTAAGCTTGAATAAAATTTTCTGTGGCATTGTCCTTAAAGGTGCGTTTTCTTACGATGTCCCTTTGGCTAAATGAGTCACTGGAAATTATGCTTTCAAAGGTAACAGAAAAGTGATCAGATAGGGCAATATCAGTTACATTGACGTTAGAAATCTTTAGACCTTTAGTGATGATTAAGTCTAATATGTGTCCCTGTTTGTGTGTTGGCTGTTTAACATGTTGAGTTAAACCAAAGCTTCTTATGTAGCTTAGCATGTAGCATAAGAGGTGCTAATGCTAGCTTAGCATGTAGCACAGGAGGTGCTAATGTTAGCTTAGCATGTAGCACAGGAGGTGCTAATGCTATCTTATTTTTCAGCATATGCTGCAATTTATGTAAATACTACATGCTACATTTGTCCTTTCACATCATTTCCTTCAAAATACTTTTTGTTTCTTCTGAGGGTTTTACATTTTTGAAGGTGTCCTTTAGGAAATCTTGTTTAGTTTTTCTGTAAGTGTTTGTAATTTAGGTCTGCCTCTTATCATTCTGAGTAGGAAAATCAAACAATAACTCACTTTCCAGACTTCTTGAATAAGGAAACGGTGAAGTGGTCAAGTTCCAGCCCTTTATTGAGAAACAGAGCAGAGATTACAAATATGGAAGTAATCGCACCCAATGGTCTGGCTGCAGCCTCGTCTGCCCTGTTTCAGTCCCTCCTCTGCTTTCGCCTCTCACTAACACCAGACTGCAGCCTTTCCGTGAGGCAAAACAAAGACATCCATGTCCTATTCATTATCCCACACAGCAAATACGCCAACACTGACCTCCAGTGCTCACATGTCTGAAGTGGCATAGTGACTTTAGGATAATATTCCAATAATAGTGTCTCACCAAAATGTCATTATGGTTACATAACAATAAAAAAAGAATCTTGATTCTTGAAAAGTTTAAGAGCCCTGCTCCTCTCTCCCACTCAGATCAGGTTTAAATTGTATTCTGATCGAGAGGGCTGCTTTATGATTCATAATTCGAGCAGAGTCCATCTGAACACTTGTTCTGATTAACTCATGAACTTGCAGTGGCTGCATGAGGCGGATGGGGCCGCAGCGCTGTGCAGCACAGAACAGTTTGGGATGATCATGATGTCCTCCCGCTCTCTAAACAGCAACAGCAGGAGTTCTCCACCACTCTCAGAACCTGGTCCATTCTGTGGACCCGCACCAGAACCAACGCATCTCTGCGTTTGTTTTGTTTTTTCTGCAGGGAGTACAAAACCTCTGTGGTTGTTTTATGGAAATTCATCAACTTTGTTAAAGTCAGAGTTTCTACTTTGAATAAATCTTGGTGTGGACACACATCATGGTCAGATTATTTGATTTCTATCCCGTTGAAAGAATTATTTTTACTATTTTCTACATATTTCATGTTATTTACTATGTTCATTGCATTTATCATATATATTTACTCTTTACTACTAAGAAGTTTTAAGGTTTTAGATATTAAAGTGTATTTCATGTGGCTGATCTCTCTCTTATCGTTGCAGAAGGCCTGCAGAAAGCAGAGAAATAAGTTGTGATGAAAAGTGTTTTTCTAAATATATTTGAAACTGTTATGAACTCTATTCAGCCATCTGGAGTGCTTACGCATGACTGTACTGTGTGAACTGCTTGGTATTATCTCGAAGGTCACAGTTGTTTTGCTTATCCCTACCCCTTAGCTTTACAATGGAATCAGGGATTCCTTTGCCTAATAAAAAGAAAGGAGGGGACGGAGTGCTTTTAGAGCGAGTTTTGGAGATCTGTATTAAAGGAGAAGTCCGGTCAAAATCAGAATTCAAACTGCTGAAAGTACTTTAACTATAAAATTATTACATACTGTTCAATAAATGATAAGCTTTTTAAATTAAGAGTAATTTTAATTTGAAGGTCCTTTTATGGGGGCCGCCATCTTGGAGAAGAACAGTACTGGCACCTTCCAGTTTGTGACGTCAGGTCGCGGGACCGGCTGTAGAGGAAGTCCCAATGCCCTATCTGTCCCCTTGTAAATAAATAAATACCCGTTTACATGCCAAAATACTTTTTTTAACCTCTTAAACTAAGATAGACATGGTTTTAAGCATTTAAATTTAAATTAATACCAAGTTTACATTTGAGAGACATAAAAAGACAACAAATAAGCGTTAAAGTACGGTTTATGGGTTGGGTTCTGCAATGTTATAAGATGAGTATAAAACTCATCTTTAGAACCAATCTCTGCTCAAAATGGTGATCTGCACCGCCTAATCTACTTTCAGCAGGTATCATCAGTTATTGCAACCGTAAACTGCAGAAAATACGAGCAGAGCGGCTCTTTCTGAGTTTACTCTCTGCTGCAGTGAGGAGGAGCTGCAGCGCGTTATGAGGCGGAGGGATATTTCGGCGTCACTTAGTTTAGAGCCCAAACAATCGACTTCACTTTCAGAAACAAGCCCAAAAATCTGCAACCCCACAACTCATGAAATATACAAGTGACTTTAGAAAAAATAAAACCAAAGTTGCATAAAATAAGTGGGATTCACAACAGTGAGCATACTTTCTAAGTGTGTCGTATCCCTCCGCCGCTCTGGTCGGGTAAACAAATGTTCCGGCAAATTCTACATTATGAAAAAGAAAAACATACCGAAAAATCCTCACTCTCATGTCATCTTGAAGACATTCTTCTACCAAATGTTGGCTACAGACGACGTGTTTTCTCTCTGGCCAGAAGCACGATGGAAAATCCTCCCTCTTCACATTGGTAATCCAGCAAAACAGCCCATGGTGGATGATGAATCGGATAAATTTCACCTTTTACCCGATGTATTGTTAGATTCAACTGCCATGCACGTGAGCATTGTTGCTTCAGCTTTAGCTCCCGTGAATTTCAATGGTGAAGTCCTCTGGAAATCCAAAATAATTGTTGCTGATCGCAGCTGTGTACAACAGCTCCTACTGAGTTTGCTTGTAAAGCGCGGTGAACTGCCGTCGGCTCTTCGCGATGTTATGTCACAGGATGTGATGTCAGGCGGCCATTATTATCCATATTTGGGCAGTAATGGACGCCCCCATACACAGTGATCCAGACAACAATTTATGCTTTAATTTTCTTATTGATTAACGCTAAATTCATTAAATAACCACAAACGTATTAGTTTTAGTTATAGCTAATGATCCCCTGATTTTTCGTTGTTGACCGGACTTCCCCTTTAAGCATCTTCGCTCCTCTCCTTGCAAGATCTTTGAAAACTAACCTCACTGTTGTCTTTCCTCCTTGTGTTGTTAATGAATGTTTTAGGTATCTGAACCTGACACCCGTATAAATGGATCATTCAGAATATTCCCCAGTCGGCCGAGGCTGATGACCGTTCACACTGAGCCCGGTTCTGCTGAAGGTTTTCCTTCCCGTTCATGGGGAGTTTTTCTTCTCGCTGTTACTTCATGCTTGCTCAGTATGAAGGATTGCTGCAAAGCCATGGACAATGCAGACAACTCTCCCTGTGGCTCTATACTTCTCCAGGAGTGAATGCTGCTTGTCAGGACTTTGATGCAATCAACTGGGTTCCCTTATATAGGAAATTTTTGAGCGATCTGTATAATCTGACCCAATCTATATAATATGATTGAATTTGACTTTGTAAAGTGCCTTGAGATGACATGTTTCATGAAATGGCGCTATATAAATAAAACTGAATTGAATTCATGCCACTGGCAGAAGGTGTGAGAAATGTAGGAATTTGTCACATGAAATGCAGGCGATTGGTACGCTTGACGATGGATAAAACTTTCACAGACAGTCCCAGTCACTCATTGAATGTGCTCAGACCTGGCTGCAGGAACAAATTAAAAGGGGCTTTCTATTTTTCTTGGGTGTACAGTTATTGAGCAAACATTTTATTTACTTCAGGCTGAACAGTGGCTCTATGACCACTCCTACAGTGCTGCAAAAAATCTCAATAAAATAAAACATTTCCATGTCATTTGGTGAGTTTTTAGAAGGAATTAATCAGGAAATTATATAAAAACACTGTAGTCATGTTGTGGGGGAATACTCAGAACTTCTACATTTAAATAAAATTACGTCTCTTTGCACTAACATGGTGCCCATGGGCACCAAGTAGCCCCAGGGACCACATGTGTTGCCAGCAAGCCTATTTTTAAAAAATCACAATCCACCGGTGAGCTTAGTCCAAAATATTATCTTATTCTGTTACCATATTTTTCGGATTATAATGGACGCCTAAAGTTCTAAATTTTCTAAAAGAATCCATGTTGCACCTCATATGTGATTAAAGTTATGATTACTGACTGTTCTGATGTGGTACAATGTGCTGAAAAATCTGTTAAATGTGTAAGTACAACTTTGGTTAGCAACAAAGCCGTTCCACTCAATGGATATTGGGAGCATTACGGTACCTGATCAAACCCCTCAGTAGTCTGCCTGACTTTGTCTAAACTAGAAGTGCATTCATGTAAGGCAGCCCGTACCTGGTGTGTGCTAACCACAATAAACCAAGTAAGTTAATTGAATATAAAAGTTACGTTTATTTTGGCCTTATGTTGGAAACAGGGCAGTGTAATTCAACTACTCTGTCCTCCCGACAGAGACGGATAGAGACTTGTGTACGTGAAGGGGCAGAGTTTGGAAGAATATTTAATGCGCTTTATAATCTGTTGTGCCGTCATCAGCACTTCAAGGTAAAAAAGGTAGCTCTACAAAGAACTGAGTTTTTGAAGGGGTTATGTAATATTTTTGTGTTTTACTTTTCTACATGTTCTGTCAAAGAATTTGTTCTAACTAAATTACCTAAATATATCTTAATTAAAATGAGCCTCAGTCAGTGACGGACTGGGATAAAAAAACGGCCCTGGCATTTTCACCAACCAGCGGCCCACATGGTGCATGTGCCCGCGCCCGCAACACACAGATATAACTTCACATGCATGCAGTGTTTCCCGCAGGAATTTACTTAGGCGAGTTGGGGGGGACGTCAAGTTTTGCGCGGACCACTTGGCGGAGTGGGAGGGTGGCAGGGGGGAGACACAAGTTTTGCTCGGATCGAGGGGGGGGGGGGGGGGGGGGGGGGCATATCCATGTATTCTTTCCCTGCCATTCACTATATGCACGAGCGAAAGCAGCAACAACAACAAAAAAACACATGTTAACGTCAAATAAACATGCAAGCATATAGAGTTAGTTTTTTTTTTTTTTTATGTTGGCGAGGCGGTAGCGCCCCATTGGTGTTGAACTCTGACTTTAATATGCATAAAAACTGAACCAAGAGGCATTTGGCTTGTTAGTGGGCCGAGAGATAATGTAGGCCTACAATGAACAGGGTGAAAGGGGCCGCGCACACCCGACGATCATGCCGCCTCATGATTGGCTGGCCCAAACGGCCCACGAGGGCGCGCGGCCCTTCTGGCATCTGCCCAAATGCCAGACCGTCCAGTCTGTCACTGGCCTCAGTTCGAGCTGAGATTCAAATACTATCTAATGTGAATGTGTTTCAATGTTTCCTGCAGATGTTAAGCAGAAGCTGATTGTTAAAGAAGAAGCTTCTTTAGACCACAGACCTCGTGCCGACCTGCATGACCCAAAGCCCCCCCACATTAAGGAGGAACAGAAGGGAGTCTACATCAGTCTGCCAGGAGAGCAGCTCAATGGGAAGGAGGTGATTAATGCCATCAGGTTTCCAGTCTCTGCTCCTCCCATAAATACTCTGGATGATAAACAGTCTCTGTTGCTCTCACAGGTTTATCCAGACCAGATTAAAGGCAGAGAGGTTCCAGAAGAGAATGATGGAGACACCAGGATACAAGATCATCAAGATGTTTCCATTTCTTCAGAGGCTGAAGACACTGAGGAGGATGAAGAGGACAGTGATGTAGACCACCCTCTCTCTGAGCTGAAACACTTGTCAGACTCTGGATATAAGAAATGTTCTACAGAGAAGAAAAATGTGGAGTCCTGTAGAAAAGGCCACACAGGAGTGAAGCTTAGTTGCAAAGACTGTGGCAAAACATTTATGGGAAAATCCACTTTAAACAAACACATGAGAATTCACACAGGAGAGAAGCCTTTCTGTTGTATTCTGTGTGGACAAAGCTTTAGTCGAAAAGGACATTTAAACAGACACATGAGAATCCATACAGGACAGAAGCCTTTCTGTTGTGATCTATGTGGACAAAGATTTAGACATAAAGAAACTTTAAACACACACATGAGAATCCATACAGGACAGAAGCCTTTCTGTTGTGATCTATGTGGACAAAGATTTAGCGTGAAAGGAACTTTGAACTCACACATGAGAATCCATACAGGACAGAAGCCTTTCTGTTGTGATCTATGTGGACAAAGATTTAGCATAAAATCAGATTTAAACAAACACATGAGAATCCATACAGGACAGAAACCTTTCTGTTGTGATCTATGTGGACAAAGATTTAGCCGAAAATCAACTTTAAACAGACACATGAGAATCCATACAGGACAGAAACCTTTCTGTTGTGATCTATGTGGACAAAGATTTAGCCGAAAATCAGCTTTGAACAGACACATGAGAATTCATACAGGACAGATGCCTTTCAGTTGTGTGAACAAAAATTTTGTGGCAAATCTAATTTACACAGACACGTGAAAAACCATGCAATAAAAGACAAGGCAATTTCATTTGTATAGCACATTTCCGTACAAGGACAATGCAAATGAGTTACATGATTAAAACTTAGGAAAATAAAAATGTACACAAATAGTTGGAATAAAATGTAGGAAAAGTAAAACTAAGTAAATATTAATGATTTTATAAACAATTGAACTACAAATGTGAATTAATGATGTTTCACTTAAAAGTTTAACCAGAACCATCAAAATCAAACCTAAGTCTTCTGGAAGTTTGTTCCCAATGGGTAGAATACAGGAAATTAGCTTGTTACAACAAGTTGGAAAGTGCTTTGGGGTCGGACTAGTTAAAGTGCTGTACAAGTACAAGCCAATTACCGGATTAGGTTTGACTCAGAAGGACTTGGTGGTCTGGAGGGTTTACACGCTGATAACAAGTCTGTGATGTATTTAGATGCTTTCAGGGATTTTATAGACTAACACATTTATGTTAAAGCCTATCTGAGATACAGGGAGCCAGTGTAAGGACTTTAGAACTGGGTCGATGTTCTCTATTTTCTTAGTCTTAGTGAGGATGCAGGAAGCAGCGTTCTGGATCAACTGCAGTTATCTGATTGACTTTGTTGGTGGACCTGTGAAAACACAGTTTCAGTTTTTGATTTGACTAAAATTAAATGCATGGATTAGTTTTTTCATAACCTTTTGAGACATCCATCCTTTAGTCCTGGAAATGTTCTATAGGTGATAGAAGGCAGACTTTGTAATTGTGTTTAGATGGCTTTGGAGGTTCTAGTGCAACGGCGCTCAAACTTGTGTCTCCACACCCTGGGTTATGGGTCCGATAAACTTTTATGTCGGGCCTGAGGAGGAAGGATGCGTCGTGGTTGAGCGACGCGTCACAATGGACACATATTTAACGTCCACCTCATTAAGTAAGGTTAAAGCCAAATCAGCTAAAATTAGGAAGTATGACAAGAATTACATCGAGTTTGGCTTTATGGACAATGGGGAACGGTAACCGAAACGTGCTGCCTATTTTTTTGGGCCTATTCTTGAAAACGATATTTCTTTTTATGTCTTTACATGATAAAAATGTTAGTTTTATCAAATATTGCACACACAAAAATCAAACGAAACGTTAACAATGGATATCAAGTGGAGGGAGCAGCAAATCTCTAATTTTAGTTTATTTTTAACAACATACATAATTTCTGATGTGTTTTACTATAAAAAAGGCTGTTTAAAAATAGTATCAGCCTGAGGAATCTAAATGGGTCCTTGGAAAACCTTTCCCGTTGCTAAAGGGTACCTGGCCACGAAAACTTTGAGAACCCGTGCATTAGTGCACCCAGATTTTGGGCCTGATCTGTGGTTACTAGCTGAAGCAACAAGCTCTGTGCAAAAATGTTTTACTTATTATTTGTTTTTATTCAATTTAAGGAAATTTTGGCACATCCATGCATTGATTTTGACATGACCTTGTCACCATATGACAAGGTCATGCAGAGCTGAAATTCTTCTGTATGGTTATGGTAAGTGATGGTTTTTATGATCTGAAGTAAAGAGACCATGTAGATATTGAATAGGAGGGAACCCAGGATGGACCCTTGTGGAAGCCCACATGTGATTTTTTTATTTTCTTCTCTGATGTAAAGTTACATACTGAAACAAAAAAGTCCCATCCTTTTAAATAGGATTTAAACCAGTTGAGTGCTGTACCAGAAAGATTGGCCCAGTTTTCCAGGTGCTCTAACAGAATGGAGTGATTGACAATATTGAATGCTGCACTGATGTCCAATAATTCCACAGTGCTTATTTATGCGGATAAAGGTGGTCTTTGTACTGTGTTGAGCACAGAAGCCTAACTGGAAAACACCAAGTTGGCTGGTCATTGTTGAGGTTTTTAATTGTTGAAACAGCTTTTTAAATAATCTTACTGATAAAGAGGAGATTAATTTGGCTGAATTAGGACATTTAACAGTTACAGTGGCAGTACTTTCATCATTTAAGTGCTTTTAGTGTTGACTGTCTCTGATGTTTCTACCAGCGTCTTTCCCTCGCAAGGCAGCATGGATAGAAATAGCCGGCACGGCAGCTGGTTTTAGCTTGTGAGGTTAACAACCCCTGTTGTTTTCAATTTTGTTGGAAAAATTACTCAACTCATCGTTCGATAGTGCAATGAGCCTTATTACCGCATTAATATGGAAGATTAATGTCAATGGTGTTTTTGTGTCACTTTAGGATTAACCCATTTAGCGACCGATCGCTTTAGCGACCAATCGCTACAGCGACCCCTAGCTTCCCAGAGGAATAATGGCATTAATAAAATCAAGCATTCCAAAGTTAATGATTTTACTGAGCAAATCATTCTTTAAAATGTGATTTTTATCAAATAATGTTTTGTTTTACTCAGGATTTGCAGTGTGGATGGGTTAAAACATATTCACTGAATCATTCTGATGATCAACCATTTAATTTTGTGTTTTTGTTTCTTTTGAGTGTACATCAATCCTTAGCTTCTTTTTTAATTTTAATTTTAAATAGCTTAGTAGTTTTAGTTAAGTTTCACTAGTCTAGTAGAGAGGATTTGTTGATTGAAATAGTGTTAATTCAGATAAACAGCATTCTATAGTGATGTTCTCTGGATGTTTATTTTATTCCTGTTAATAAATTCTTGAACTTGAAGAGAAGATGTCATTCATTCATTCTATATGTGTGCAGAGCTTGCTGTTGAATGAACGCTAGTGCTCGAATCATTCCTTTCAACTACTGTCCTGATATCAGCTGTTTGGGCTGATATTCACCGAACAATACCTAACATAGAGTTATTTTTTAAACATTAAATAAATAACCTAAAACGGTGTGTAAAAGCACAACATGCAGGTAAAAAAACGGCAACCTCCATGGATCAAATATTTTACATATCACAAGCAGCAATTTTTAGGTTAATCGGAAAATTACAACACCTTTAGGCCAACATGTTCAACTAATCATGGATCCCTTTAAAGATGCGGTTGCTTGTGAAGTCCCTTTGGCTGACTTAGTCAGTGGAAATGATGCTTTCAAAGACGCTCAGACACTCTTTTTAAACTGCCAATACATTTTCAATAGGCTTGACATCAGGGCATTGTGATGGGCACTCCAAAACACTGACCTTGTTCTCCATAAGACACTTTGTCAGCAGTTTGGCTGTATGCATCATTGTCCATTTGAAAGACCCATTTGTGCCCAAGCGTCAACTTTGTTGCTGCTGTCTTGAGATGTTGCTTCAGAATTTCTACATAATGTTCATTATCATGATGCCATCTATTTTGTTAAATGCACCAGTGCCTCCTGCAGCAGAATAACCCCACAACATCATGATACCAACCTATATTTCACAGTTGGGATGGTGTTCTCAGGCTTGAAAGCTTCCCCCTTCTGCCTCCAAATGTAATAATGGTCCTTAAGGCCAACCAGTTCAATTTTAGTTTCATCAGACCACAGAACATATCTCCTAAAATGCGTTTGCAAACTTTAATCTGACTTTTATGTGTTTCTTCCTGCCAGAGTATCCTTTCAGCCCATGTCAGTACAGTTCTTGTTTTACTGTGGATAATGAGACACTCTGACTAGCTTCAGCCACATCTTCACGAGGTCTTTTGCTTTTCTTCTTTGGTTGGTGTTCACATTTCAGACCAATATACGTTTGTGTCTAGGTCACAAAACCGTCTCCTTCCTGAGTGTTATGATGGCAGGACAGTCCCGTGGTGTTCATACTTGCATATAATTGTTTGAACAGATGAACGTGGAACCTTCAGGCATTTCACATGTTACAGCAGTTGTTGGTCATCGATGTGGTTAAGAGGCCTTTGGCCATCTCCGTCTTTGTTTTCTACAGAAATAA
>NW_023397058.1:0-70178 GCF_011125445.2 Fundulus heteroclitus | reverse complement strand
CCTGACCAAGATCCCCACCCTAGCTCAAGGTTTAGTCTTCATTGGAGTCCCACCAGCCCAAAGAGACCCAGTAAAGATTCTTACTTAACATGGAGATATCAAACAACCGCAAACAACGTTTTCAGGGTGTGAGTCAGATCAGCCCTGGTAATTTGGGGTCCTATCTGCCCCAGGGCCAGAGAGAAGCCGTGCTGTGCCGTCAAACCTAATAACCCGGTCCAAAAACAACTAACAATGGAAGGTCTTTGAGAGATAGGCTCTTCCAGGTTTGTAGCACCTTACCACAGGAAGCTGCATAGCAAATTTGGGCCAGATTAAACCAAACGTCTCAGAGTTATGAGGTGTCAAAGTTTCATTTTTGCTTATTTTTCCACCCCTTCCTAGCCCCTGTCATGCCAAGACGAAACGCTCCAGCGACACCAAACTCACAGAATCCACTCACTGTCATCCCCCTGAATGACATTTGTGAAAATCAGCCCTCTGGGATGAGCCTGACCAAAGATCCCAACCCTAGCTCAAGGATTTAGGCTTCATGGAGCCCCACCAGGCCCAAAGAGGACACCAGTAAAGATTCTACTTAGCTTGGAGATATCAAACCGCTACGGTTTCTAGGGTGTGAGTAGAGAAGGCCCTGGTAATTTGGGTTCCCTATCTGCCCCAGGGGCCGAGAGAAAGCCGTGCTGTGCCTGTCAAACCTAATAACCGGTTCCAAAAACAACTAACAGATGGAAGGTCTTTGAGAGATAGGCTCTTCCAGGTTTGTAGCACCTTACCACAAGGAAGCTGCATAGCAAATTTGGGGCCAGATTAAACCAAACGTCTCAGAGTTATGAGGTGTCAAAGTTTCATTTTTGCTCATTTTTCCACCCCTTCCTAGCCCCTGTCATGCCAAGACGAAACGCTCCAGCGACACCAAACTCACAGAATCCACTCACTGTCATCCCCCTGAATGACATTTGTGAAAATCAGCCCTCTGGGATGAGGCCTGACCAAGATCCCAACCCCTAGCTCAAGGATTTAGGCCTTCATGGAGCCCCACCAGGCCCAAAGAGACACCAGTAAAGATTCTACTTAACTTGGAGATATCAAACCGCACGGTTTCTAGGGTGTGAGTAGAGCAGGCCCTGGTAATTCTGGGGTCCCTATCTGCCCCAGGGGCCGAGAGAAAGCCGTGCTGTGCCGTCAAACCTAATAACCGGTCCAAAAACAACTAACAGATGGAAGGTCTTTGAGAGATAGGCTCTTCCAGGTTTGTAGCACCTTACCACAGGAAGCTGCATAGCAAATTTGGGCCAGATTAAACCAAACGTCTCAGAGTTATGAGGTGTCAAAGTTTCATTTTTGCTCATTTTTCCACCCTTCCTGCCCCTGTCATGCCAAGACGAAACGCTCCAGCGACACCAAACTCACAGAATCCACTCACTGTCACCCCCTGAATGACATTTGTGAAAATCAGCCCTCTGGGATGAGCCTGACCAAAGATCCCAACCCTAGCTCAAGGATTTAGGCTTCATGGAGCCCCACCAGGCCCAAAGAGACACCAGTAAAGATTCTACTTAACTTGGAGATATCAAACCGCACGGTTTCTAGGGTGTGAGTAGAGCAGGCCCTGGTAATTTGGGGTCCCTATCTGCCCCAGGGGCCGAGAGAAAGCCGTGCTGTGCCGTCAAACCTAATAACCGGTCCAAAAACAACTAACAGATGGAAGGTCTTTGAGAGATAGGCTCTTCCAGGTTTGTAGCACCTTACCACAGGAAGCTGCATAGCAAATTTGGGCCAGATTAAACCAAACGTCTCAGAGTTATGAGGTGTCAAAGTTTCATTTTTGGTCATTTTTCCACCCCTTCCTGCCCCTGTCATGCCAAGACGAAACGCTCCAGCGACACCAAACTCACAGAATCCACTCACTGTCACCCCCTGAATGACATTTGTGAAAATCAGCCCTCTGGGATGAGCCTGACCAAAGATCCCAACCCTAGCTCAAGGATTTAGGCTTCATGGAGCCCCACCAGGCCCAAAGAGACACCAGTAAAGATTCTACTTAACTTGGAGATATCAAACCGCATGGTTTCTAGGGTGTGAGTAGAGAAGGCCCTGGTAATTTGGGGTCCCTATCTGCCCCAGGGGCCGAGAGAAAGCCGTGCTGTGCCGTCAAACCTAATAACCGGTCCAAAAACAACTAACAGATGGAAGGTCTTTGAGAGATAGGCTCTTCCAGGTTTGTAGCACCTTACCACAGGAAGCTGCATAGCAAATTTGGGCCAGATTAAACCAAACGTCTCAGAGTTATGAGGTGTCAAAGTTTCATTTTTGCTCATTTTTCCACCCCTTCCTGCCCCTGTCATGCCAAGACGAAACGCTCCAGCGACACCAAACTCACAGAATCCACTCACTGTCACCCCCTGAATGACATTTGTGAAAATCAGCCCTCTGGGATGAGCCTGACCAAAGATCCCAACCCTAGCTCAAGGATTTAGGCTTCATGGAGCCCCACCAGGCCCAAAGAGACACCAGTAAAGATTCTACTTAACTTGGAGATATCAAACCGCACGGTTTCTAGGGTGTGAGTAGAGAAGGCCCTGGTAATTTGGGGTCCCTATCTGCCCCAGGGGCCGAGAGAAAGCCGTGCTGTGCCGTCAAACCTAATAACCGGTCCAAAAACAACTAACAGATGGAAGGTCTTTGAGAGATAGGCTCTTCCAGGTTTGTAGCACCTTACCACAGGAAGCTGCATAGCAAATTTGGGCCAGATTAAACCAAACGTCTCAGAGTTATGAGGTGTCAAAGTTTCATTTTTGCTCATTTTTCCACCCCTTCCTGCCCCTGTCATGCCAAGACGAAACGCTCCAGCGACACCAAACTCACAGAATCCACTCACTGTCACCCCCTGAATGACATTTGTGAAAATCAGCCCTCTGGGATGAGCCTGACCAAAGATCCCAACCCTAGCTCAAGGATTTAGGCTTCATGGAGCCCCACCAGGCCCAAAGAGACACCAGTAAAGATTCTACTTAGCTTGGAGATATCAAACCGCATGGTTTCTAGGGTGTGAGTAGAGAAGGCCCTGGTAATTTGGGGTCCCTATCTGCCCCAGGGGCCGAGAGAAAGCCGTGCTGTGCCGTCAAACCTAATAACCGGTCCAAAAACAACTAACAGATGGAAGGTCTTTGAGAGATAGGCTCTTCCAGGTTTGTAGCACCTTACCACAGGAAGCTGCATAGCAAATTTGGGCCAGATTAAACCAAACGTCTCAGAGTTATGAGGTGTCAAAGTTTCATTTTTGCTCATTTTTCCACCCCTTCCTGCCCCTGTCATGCCAAGACGAAACGCTCCAGCGACACCAAACTCACAGAATCCACTCACTGTCACCCCCTGAATGACATTTGTGAAAATCAGCCCTCTGGGATGAGCCTGACCAAAGATCCCAACCCTAGCTCAAGGATTTAGGCTTCATGGAGCCCCACCAGGCCCAAAGAGACACCAGTAAAGATTCTACTTAACTTGGAGATATCAAACCGCACTGGTTTCTAGGGTGTGAGTAGAGAAGGCCCTGGTAATTTGGGGTCCCTATCTGCCCCAGGGGCCGAGAGAAAGCCGTGCTGTGCCGTCAAACCTAATAACCGGTCCAAAAACAACTAACAGATGGAAGGTCTTTGAGAGATAGGCTCTTCCAGGTTTGTAGCACCTTACCACAGGAAGCTGCATAGCAAATTTGGGCCAGATTAAACCAAACGTCTCAGAGTTATGAGGTGTCAAAGTTTCATTTTTGCTCATTTTTCCACCCCTTCCTGCCCCTGTCATGCCAAGACGAAACGCTCCAGCGACACCAAACTCACAGAATCCACTCACTGTCACCCCCTGAATGACATTTGTGAAAATCAGCCCTCTGGGATGAGCCTGACCAAAGATCCCAACCCTAGCTCAAGGATTTAGGCTTCATGGAGCCCCACCAGGCCCAAAGAGACACCAGTAAAGATTCTACTTAACTTGGAGATATCAAACCGCATGGTTTCTAGGGTGTGAGTAGAGCAGGCCCTGGTAATTTGGGGTCCCTATCTGCCCCAGGGGCCGAGAGAAAGCCGTGCTGTGCCGTCAAACCTAATAACCGGTCCAAAAACAACTAACAGATGGAAGGTCTTTGAGAGATAGGCTCTTCCAGGTTTGTAGCACCTTACCACAGGAAGCTGCATAGCAAATTTGGGCCAGATTAAACCAAACGTCTCAGAGTTATGAGGTGTCAAAGTTTCATTTTTGCTCATTTTTCCACCCCTTCCTGCCCCTGTCATGCCAAGACGAAACGCTCCAGCGACACCAAACTCACAGAATCCACTCACTGTCACCCCCTGAATGACATTTGTGAAAATCAGCCCTCTGGGATGAGCCTGACCAAAGATCCCAACCCTAGCTCAAGGATTTAGGCTTCATGGAGCCCCACCAGGCCCAAAGAGACACCAGTAAAGATTCTACTTAACTTGGAGATATCAAACCGCATGGTTTCTAGGGTGTGAGTAGAGAAGGCCCTGGTAATTTGGGGTCCCTATCTGCCCCAGGGGCCGAGAGAAAGCCGTGCTGTGCCGTCAAACCTAATAACCGGTCCAAAAACAACTAACAGATGGAAGGTCTTTGAGAGATAGGCTCTTCCAGGTTTGTAGCACCTTACCACAGGAAGCTGCATAGCAAATTTGGGCCAGATTAAACCAAACGTCTCAGAGTTATGAGGTGTCAAAGTTTCATTTTTGCTCATTTTTCCACCCCTTCCTGCCCCTGTCATGCCAAGACGAAACGCTCCAGCGACACCAAACTCACAGAATCCACTCACTGTCACCCCCTGAATGACATTTGTGAAAATCAGCCCTCTGGGATGAGCCTGACCAAAGATCCCAACCCTAGCTCAAGGATTTAGGCTTCATGGAGCCCCACCAGGCCCAAAGAGACACCAGTAAAGATTCTACTTAACTTGGAGATATCAAACCGCACTGGTTTCTAGGGTGTGAGTAGAGAAGGCCCTGGTAATTTGGGGTCCCTATCTGCCCCAGGGGCCGAGAGAAAGCCGTGCTGTGCCGTCAAACCTAATAACCGGTCCAAAAACAACTAACAGATGGAAGGTCTTTGAGAGATAGGCTCTTCCAGGTTTGTAGCACCTTACCACAGGAAGCTGCATAGCAAATTTGGGCCAGATTAAACCAAACGTCTCAGAGTTATGAGGTGTCAAAGTTTCATTTTTGCTCATTTTTCCACCCCTTCCTGCCCCTGTCATGCCAAGACGAAACGCTCCAGCGACACCAAACTCACAGAATCCACTCACTGTCACCCCCTGAATGACATTTGTGAAAATCAGCCCTCTGGGATGAGCCTGACCAAAGATCCCAACCCTAGCTCAAGGATTTAGGCTTCATGGAGCCCCACCAGGCCCAAAGAGACACCAGTAAAGATTCTACTTAACTTGGAGATATCAAACCGCACTGGTTTCTAGGGTGTGAGTAGAGAAGGCCCTGGTAATTTGGGGTCCCTATCTGCCCCAGGGGCCGAGAGAAAGCCGTGCTGTGCCGTCAAACCTAATAACCGGTCCAAAAACAACTAACAGATGGAAGGTCTTTGAGAGATAGGCTCTTCCAGGTTTGTAGCACCTTACCACAGGAAGCTGCATAGCAAATTTGGGCCAGATTAAACCAAACGTCTCAGAGTTATGAGGTGTCAAAGTTTCATTTTTGCTCATTTTTCCACCCCTTCCTGCCCCTGTCATGCCAAGACGAAACGCTCCAGCGACACCAAACTCACAGAATCCACTCACTGTCACCCCCTGAATGACATTTGTGAAAATCAGCCCTCTGGGATGAGCCTGACCAAAGATCCCAACCCTAGCTCAAGGATTTAGGCTTCATGGAGCCCCACCAGGCCCAAAGAGACACCAGTAAAGATTCTACTTAGCTTGGAGATATCAAACCGCACGGTTTCTAGGGTGTGAGTAGAGAAGGCCCTGGTAATTTGGGGTCCCTATCTGCCCCAGGGGCCGAGAGAAAGCCGTGCTGTGCCGTCAAACCTAATAACCGGTCCAAAAACAACTAACAGATGGAAGGTCTTTGAGAGATAGGCTCTTCCAGGTTTGTAGCACCTTACCACAGGAAGCTGCATAGCAAATTTGGGCCAGATTAAACCAAACGTCTCAGAGTTATGAGGTGTCAAAGTTTCATTTTTGCTCATTTTTCCACCCCTTCCTGCCCCTGTCATGCCAAGACGAAACGCTCCAGCGACACCAAACTCACAGAATCCACTCACTGTCACCCCCTGAATGACATTTGTGAAAATCAGCCCTCTGGGATGAGCCTGACCAAAGATCCCAACCCTAGCTCAAGGATTTAGGCTTCATGGAGCCCCACCAGGCCCAAAGAGACACCAGTAAAGATTCTACTTAACTTGGAGATATCAAACCGCACGGTTTCTAGGGTGTGAGTAGAGCAGGCCCTGGTAATTTGGGGTCCCTATCTGCCCCAGGGGCCGAGAGAAAGCCGTGCTGTGCCGTCAAACCTAATAACCGGTCCAAAAACAACTAACAGATGGAAGGTCTTTGAGAGATAGGCTCTTCCAGGTTTGTAGCACCTTACCACAGGAAGCTGCATAGCAAATTTGGGCCAGATTAAACCAAACGTCTCAGAGTTATGAGGTGTCAAAGTTTCATTTTTGCTCATTTTTCCACCCCTTCCTGCCCCTGTCATGCCAAGACGAAACGCTCCAGCGACACCAAACTCACAGAATCCACTCACTGTCACCCCCTGAATGACATTTGTGAAAATCAGCCCTCTGGGATGAGCCTGACCAAAGATCCCAACCCTAGCTCAAGGATTTAGGCTTCATGGAGCCCCAGCAGGCCCAAAGAGACACCAGTAAAGATTCTACTTAACTTGGAGATATCAAACCGCACTGGTTTCTAGGGTGTGAGTAGAGCAGGCCCTGGTAATTTGGGGTCCCTATCTGCCCCAGGGGCCGAGAGAAAGCCGTGCTGTGCCGTCAAACCTAATAACCGGTCCAAAAACAACTAACAGATGGAAGGTCTTTGAGAGATAGGCTCTTCCAGGTTTGTAGCACCTTACCACAGGAAGCTGCATAGCAAATTTGGGCCAGATTAAACCAAACGTCTCAGAGTTATGAGGTGTCAAAGTTTCATTTTTGATCATTTTTCCACCCCTTCCTGCCCCTGTCATGCCAAGACGAAACGCTCCAGCGACACCAAACTCACAGAATCCACTCACTGTCACCCCCTGAATGACATTTGTGAAAATCAGCCCTCTGGGATGAGCCTGACCAAAGATCCCAACCCTAGCTCAAGGATTTAGGCTTCATGGAGCCCCACCAGGCCCAAAGAGACACCAGTAAAGATTCTACTTAACTTGGAGATATCAAACCGCATGGTTTCTAGGGTGTGAGTAGAGAAGGCCCTGGTAATTTGGGGTCCCTATCTGCCCCAGGGGCCGAGAGAAAGCCGTGCTGTGCCGTCAAACCTAATAACCGGTCCAAAAACAACTAACAGATGGAAGGTCTTTGAGAGATAGGCTCTTCCAGGTTTGTAGCACCTTACCACAGGAAGCTGCATAGCAAATTTGGGCCAGATTAAACCAAACGTCTCAGAGTTATGAGGTGTCAAAGTTTCATTTTTGGTCATTTTTCCACCCCTTCCTGCCCCTGTCATGCCAAGACGAAACGCTCCAGCGACACCAAACTCACAGAATCCACTCACTGTCACCCCCTGAATGACATTTGTGAAAATCAGCCCTCTGGGATGAGCCTGACCAAAGATCCCAACCCTAGCTCAAGGATTTAGGCTTCATGGAGCCCCACCAGGCCCAAAGAGACACCAGTAAAGATTCTACTTAACTTGGAGATATCAAACCGCACGGTTTCTAGGGTGTGAGTAGAGCAGGCCCTGGTAATTTGGGGTCCCTATCTGCCCCAGGGGCCGAGAGAAAGCCGTGCTGTGCCGTCAAACCTAATAACCGGTCCAAAAACAACTAACAGATGGAAGGTCTTTGAGAGATAGGCTCTTCCAGGTTTGTAGCACCTTACCACAGGAAGCTGCATAGCAAATTTGGGCCAGATTAAACCAAACGTCTCAGAGTTATGAGGTGTCAAAGTTTCATTTTTGCTCATTTTTCCACCCCTTCCTGCCCCTGTCATGCCAAGACGAAACGCTCCAGCGACACCAAACTCACAGAATCCACTCACTGTCACCCCCTGAATGACATTTGTGAAAATCAGCCCTCTGGGATGAGCCTGACCAAAGATCCCAACCCTAGCTCAAGGATTTAGGCTTCATGGAGCCCCACCAGGCCCAAAGAGACACCAGTAAAGATTCTACTTAACTTGGAGATATCAAACCGCACGGTTTCTAGGGTGTGAGTAGAGCAGGCCCTGGTAATTTGGGGTCCCTATCTGCCCCAGGGGCCGAGAGAAAGCCGTGCTGTGCCGTCAAACCTAATAACCGGTCCAAAAACAACTAACAGATGGAAGGTCTTTGAGAGATAGGCTCTTCCAGGTTTGTAGCACCTTACCACAGGAAGCTGCATAGCAAATTTGGGCCAGATTAAACCAAACGTCTCAGAGTTATGAGGTGTCAAAGTTTCATTTTTGCTCATTTTTCCACCCCTTCCTGCCCCTGTCATGCCAAGACGAAACGCTCCAGCGACACCAAACTCACAGAATCCACTCACTGTCACCCCCTGAATGACATTTGTGAAAATCAGCCCTCTGGGATGAGCCTGACCAAAGATCCCAACCCTAGCTCAAGGATTTAGGCTTCATGGAGCCCCACCAGGCCCAAAGAGACACCAGTAAAGATTCTACTTAACTTGGAGATATCAAACCGCACGGTTTCTAGGGTGTGAGTAGAGCAGGCCCTGGTAATTTGGGGTCCCTATCTGCCCCAGGTGCCGAGAGAAAGCCGTGCTGTGCCGTCAACCCTAATAACCAGTCATGAAACGAAGTGCAATTCGAGGTCCTCCTCGTCCTATAAATGTTTTGCTAAAGCAAGCTCAGTGCTGTTTGAAAGGGCACGATTACTTGATGTAAATGAGCGTGCCCATGTCTACCTAAACCACTTCTATGCCCGAGTTACCATAAAAGCTGTCTGAGGCCTAAAGCGTGAAGAGGCAAAAAGTGGAGGGAGAGGAACACTTTTTAACACTTTGTATTGTGGACTTTAAACTAAAAAAAACTGCAAATCTTTTACATTTTTCATACTTTAACTAGAACATGGGGACAGGTAAAAGTGAAATACAAGAATATTCTACAAATTGGTAGCCTTTAATTATTATACTTTATTTTAAAAAGGCACTTGTTATGTCAAGAGATTCAAATTTCGGTCTCATTCCTTAGACACTGGAAGTAATGAACATGTGCAAACTGGGAATTTTAACAAAAAAAATCTTTATCCATAAAAAATGAAAAATTTCCTTTTCCAAGTCATCCACAGTTTACACAGTAAAACTGTATTATTACTTATTATAATTCAATATACGGCTCGACAGGAAGCAAGCCTTTCAAAGTAAAACTAAACTTCACAATAAAATGGCCCGAACAAATCTTCTTACTGAATAGGATAAAAATAAAAAGCAAAGCATCATACAAATAACTTAAATATTTTAGATTTTTGGCTCCAACACCACTTTTTCCTCTTTAAAAGCCACTGTCAAATGATGTGTTTGTCTGTTTATAACAGCCACCAAGAAAATCTCTCTACAATTACACTGTCGCGCTGCGCTAAAGGATCCTTTCTATTGCGCAATACGCAAATAATTCGAAAAACTCTGCAAATTATTCTTGCACCTTCCGCAACAGGCTGCAGTCGTAAAAATAGACATGGCTACGACAGACTTCCCTATCTCCTCCGCTTATAAAGCTGCAATCTAATCCTGTTTACATGAAATAAGTAGGGCCCTATAATTTCCGCGATCACGGAATCGTGGACGGAATCGCGGAATTGGCAAATTAACGCGGAATTTAATGTAAACGCGGAATTTCTACATTTGAAATGAAATTCTGTTTTGTGTGGGAGAAGAACGTACGTCTTGGGGAAATGCACACGGGGGGACGAAAATCTGGGCGACACAACCCCTCCCGCTTCGTCATTTCAGCTCCCCCTCCCCCATCAAAACATTGAAAAAAAAATGGCGAAGCGGCTCTCCACAGCTCCGCTTTCGGCGAAAAAGTTGAGGAACACGGCGCTAGGCCCCGAGTACAGAGCCGAGCAGTTCCCTCGTGACTTTTACGTGTCAGGTGAACTATTGTTTTGCAAGTTTTGTCAACATTCCATTGACTGGAAGCGCAAAAATACATGCACTGACCACCTGTCGTCCAAAATTCACGTGAAGAACAAGGAGAAGTACAATAACGCTAGCAAGGCCACCACGTCCCTACAGACGTGCCTTACTCATGCATTCAAGTCTTCTGACTCAAGAAAAGAGTTTGTTGAAGATTTTGTCGCTATGTGTGCTGAGGCTGACATCCCTTTGGAGAAGATGACAAAACTGCGTCCGTTTTTAAAGAAGCACTGCAAACAGGGAGGAGCGCTACCCGAAAATGTAAGCAGTCTTCGCCAACTTCACCTACCCCGAGTGTTCGAGCAACATATCTCCTCTGTGCTAAAAAAGATCCGTGGGAAAAAGTACTCCGTTGTTGTGGATGAGACCACTGATGCGAGAGACTAGCCTCGTGAGACCATCCTGATCTCGCGAGCTTTCAAGGTTTCACTCGCAGATCAGTCTGGCTACTCTCCGTTAAAGAAAATCTGGAGCCGTTCACCAAACGAACGTCCAATCAGCGTTGGCTTTGAGGCGGGTTGAGGTGTGACGCAACGGGAAGCGCGACAGTTCAGTCTAAAGAACATGGCGGCTTCAGCCGATGAAACTAGCGTTAGCGGGGCTATCGAGCAAGTTTTATCGGAATTACAGAGTATTTCTTTGCTGAGCTAACGAGCCTTTACCTGCAGCAGCAAGAGTAGCTTGGCTTGTGGTTGTGTTTTCGTTGTCGCTCGTAACAGAGTGACGACAAATCTGATTGGTTCATTTGGCCCGTCTATCACCAACATAGGCCAATCAGCTAACTAGTATTTTCGCCCCTTCCCAAAATTACTTCAACGGAAGGTTTCCAGATGGATATGCGGAGCAAATCTATCTGGCGGATTCAGGTAAGCGAGAGACTGCAGTGTCCTAAACATCGTCATTGGTAAGTTAGTGTGAATTTAACAGCCTGTACTGTACAATAGTCAACACTAAGTATAGAAATGTGTGATTGCATTAAATGATCCACCCCTTATCATTTTTTCAGTGTTCAGTCATTAGCACATCATTGCAACTATGTATAATATAGCTAATAATATATATAACTGAATACAGCTAATTCAAAATACATAATGATTTATAGCTGGGCCAGGATTAAAAAACAACTGATGCTCACAGGGGAATCTGGGTGACATGCATATTAAATAAGATTAAAAATGTTTAATTCGAATATACCAGTTAAAAATAAATCCGTATGTTAAATTCTAATACAGTTGGAAATAATTAATCTCCTTTCTTCTTTTCTTTTTTTTAACTGATTTATTATTATAGTTATTACTACATGTATGTACATGTCCAAAATAAAATAATTAACTAAAAATCATGTCAGTACAGCCACTGTTGCCTTTTGATTAATATTAATAAATTAAATGAAAGGGACATTTAAAACTACATGTGAGAGCTAATGTTTTTTTTTTTTTTTTTTTACTTTCATCACAGGAGTTGAAAATCAATATTTTCTTGTGGATGTCGTCTTCATGGATATAGATGCAACTACTCAACAGTCTCCTAAGCAATACTAGCCTCCCTCCACAGCAATGATCTAGATCTGAATGATGCCTGGGCAGTGGTCACAGATAATGCTGCTTACTGTCTGAAAGCATACAGGGAGGTTCTGAAAGGAGTGATGCCAAACAGCGTCCATGTTACCTGCCTCTGCCACATCATAAATCTGGTGGGTGAGACCTGGCAGCATTACAAATACTTTTCTGATGCTACCTCACTTGTGACATGGATGAGATCTGTGTTCTTCAAAAAGCCTGCCAGAAAGCAAAGATGGGTGGCGTTCCTCATCAACAAGGAGGCTGTGCAGGCCAAGGTTCCTCCTGAGGCTGTGTGTACCCGGTGGAATAGTTGGTTTGAGGCTATCAAGTACCATGCAGAGCATGTTCACCTGTACAGACAGTTCTTCTTGTCAGAGGAGTCAACAGCCATGGCAGTCAAGAACATCCTCAGCCAGTTGGAAACAGAGGAGAAGGTGCAGACCTTCACTCTCAAGTTAACTTTCATCTCAGAGACTTGCTCCAAACTGATGACAGCCCTGACCATCCTGGAAGGAACCCACAGACCCACAGCAGTGTCTGCATACAATGTCATGGAGTATCTTGGGTCCTACCTAGTTAATGGAACAGCAAAAGCATGTGGTTATGGGCCCAAGACAGATGAGCTACTGAAAAAAAATGAGCTTTCAAGAGAAGAAGGACGTGCTGGACAATTTCCATGATGCTTTTCATTTGGCTTTCACAAAGTTCTCAAAGCACTGGGACACACATCCAGCCAGAGATGTGTACAGGATGGCCAGGGTGTTTGATCCCAGACAGGCTCCAGCAATGAAAAAGCAGATTGAAGCCTACTCAACACTGACGCCCCTGGCAAACCCATCAGCAGAGCTCAGTGAGCAGTGGTTGGCCTATCAGCTATGTGTTTCCAGGGATCCCCTGCCAACTGATATGGAGCTTGCAAACTACTGGAGAGGCCTGAGTGCAAGATTCCCAAGAGTTGCAGTCTTCTCACAGACAAGAGAGAGACACTCACTGAACTCAATACAAAGAGGCTGGCAATCATGTACTTCAATGGTGATGTTTCTGACAGGTGGGAAGCTTAAATGAAGAAAGTTGGCTCACAAGGACTAACTAGTCCTACAACTTGAATACTTGTTTAAGTAACTTTTGATAAAAAGTTTTTGTCTGTTACATGATGACAAAGTCCACTTTAATCGTAGAACTCAGGAGTACTTGCTGCATTTTGCCTTGTTTTTTTCATGCACTTTAATGTACTGTATGGAAAATATGATTCTTTATGAAATACTTTATAATTCTGAAATTGAGAGGTCCTATTTTATTTTATTTTTTACTTGAAACAGCTAATGGAGCACTTTTATTTATACCATTGGTTCATAACCATTAATATTTTGTTAGTACTTAGAGTGCAGTGTTATGTTGCATCGTGCAGTAAAAGTACTGAGTAAATGTGATGTTTGTTACCTCAATAAATTTAAGGTCATTCCTATTTTATTTGTGTACATTTTAATCATTAACATTAAAAGAACATTCTTTTTACAACTGAAATAACAGTAAAGGCAAAAAAAAATGAATTCGCAAAAATTAAAAACAGAAAAAATGGAATTTTCAAAAATTAAAACGGAAAAAACGGAATTTGGGAAAAAATAAAACGGAATTTGGAAAAAAATAAAACGGATTTTATAGGGCCCTAAATAAGCCTGCTCTCGAGCAGGTTTAAGCTTGCGCACATGTTGCTATGACAACAAGTGCAGGATGTCTTTCGAAGAACCAAACGATCCAAGATCATGCCAAATCGTCAACAATGAAATCCTGCTAACTGTGTTAGCGACGTATGAAGAACAGGCCCCTGGTTGTGGCGCACCTGAGTCGGTGAGGCACCTGGTCTAAGAGTGCAGTGCTGCCGTAGACCAGTGGGCAAAGCCTGGCTCCTTACAATTCCCGTACTTAGCAGTAAGGGAGGTTGAGTTCTTAATGGGGTGAGCTGCAACACACAAGCAGCAAAGAAAGATGTTGCCAATTAGCTCACCTTTGCAGACGCCATATAGACCTCCTGAAACTTGCTGCTGAGGAAGCACAAGCAGATTCCCCCCGTGGCTGTGATCCAGATGGCAGAAGCAAAGCCTGCCAAAGCTGCAGGCTGCTGGCAGCAAAGAGAGGACACAGCCACAAAGAAGCATCGCCTCTGTGCCCATTCGGACGAAGGAGCCAGAGCCACACAGGAAAAGGTCAAAGCAGCGACGGTCTGGCTCTCCGGGTGTGGCAGGTGGGAAGGAGCATCAGGGTGGGGATCCCCTCTGAGCATCAAGACTCTTTAGAAGAATGGGGTGGCTATTTTGTTGAGGATTCACCTCGCTCCTTTATAAATTTTAAACATCCAGTGTCACTTTGAAAATTTTCTATTAAAACATCTTGATTATTTTACATGATCTGAGGTAGACATTTTGACCAAAATGTGGGAAAAGCTTTGGTCCCAGCTCCTCCATTCTATATCCCCCAGCATGCCAGTCAACAAGCCATGCTTTTAAAGAATTTTTTTTTGTAATTGAGTTGTGAGTTAGCAGTAGTCCTGTTTTCTGCTCTTTGAGTTCTAGCATTTGAATTGGCAGGGAGGTGGCCCAGATGTGATCATCAGCTCTCATCAAGGTCTGAGGCTTCTTCATTTTGTTTATTTCGGTCAAGGCTCTTAACTCTTTTTTTATTGTTTCTTTGAAATTAACTTCAACCACTGCTATTAGTCAGAATTTAAATCTTCTCTGTCTTGTGACACTCGTTAAAGTATGGAACAAAACAGATTCATTAAAAAAACTAAATCCAGCCTTAACCTTACAATTACCTTCCTGCCTGAGGTCATCGAAAAAACAAAAAACTCATACTTATGATTCCAAAAAATGCAGCTGTGGTGGACTGGTGACCTAACCAGCGTGTAAGCTAACCCTTCACCTGTTGACTGCTGGATATTGACCCCTGCTCATGAAATTCTCTTAGACTGGAGGATTCTTTTAAGTAGCTCCCCTATTCAGGAATCAGTACAGCAAGCCAGTACAAGTTTCATTTAGACTTGACATATCTTACGCCATATGCCTTTCCTGCCACAAGTGGTTTTCAAACCCAAGTCTGACACATTTTCAGAATCACCAAAATGTTCCTCTGGAGACCCTTATGGTACAAGTCCTCCCCTATAATTCATAGTCAATCACCTCCAAGTGCACCCATCCAACCTTCTAATAACACACAACTCCAACTTGGAAAAGATGAAAATCACCAACACCACCAAACAGCAATCTTGTGCCACCCTCAGCCTCTGTGGATATCATCGCCTCATCTTCATCAGTAAGGAATCTTCACCACTCCTGTTACAACACATTGTCATATCATTCCAGATTCAGATACCAATATTGTTACCTCTCCTACAGTATACTGATAAGAATCATTCACTCCACCAATTTCCTGCTAACTTCATTCTCTAAGGATATCCTCCCCTCTTCTGCACTAGTAAGAAACCATCACGCCTTCTTGTACACCACATTCTCAACCCATTTCAGTTTCAGATACTAACCAACCTATGTCTTACCTCAAATAGGACCGGGTTTCCTGAGGAAGACTTCAGATTGTTCTGCTCACACAAGTGGTGATAACACACTACTCTTCTGTGTATAATATATTTCTTGAATTCTTACATTTTGTGTTGCTGTCCCTCCCTTAGAGAAATCTGTTTTCTTTGTCGATGCTCAGACATTGGATTCCAGCGTATTGTTATTCATTCCCTGTGTCTTTTTTCAGAACTCTCCTTAAGAACCTCTACACCGCTCCTCTGTCTGCTCTCCTGGCACAAGTGCTCCTAGATAACTCATCGTTCTCTCACCTGCCAGTCCACTCTCCAACCTTTTGCCGATCCAAAACTTCCACTAGGAAAAGAAGGACCAAAGGAGACAATCATTAACTTCACTAATCTCCTGACCAACCTCAGCCTCAGTGGATATCCCCACTTCCTCTTCACCAGTACAACACTGTCTCCCCTCCTACAACCTGTTCTCAACCCATTTCAGTTTCAGATACTAACCCATCATATTAATCCTTTTCACAGACTCATGCCAGAGGGTTTGCATACATTGTACATGTACGTATATTATTACGAAACGAACGTTTACGTCTTGACTTAAATATATATCCTAATTTTTCATTTGTATAATGATTTAAGTAGAACAATGACTAGTGCAAAATTAAGTTGTATTTACCGGAGATGAAGTGTAGACTGCAAATTCTGTCGTGGTAAGATGGCTGCCACAGTCGATTGGCATCCTTTTCATTGAAATTATCCATTTCTTCTTCTTCTTCGGTAAACGAAAGAAACGTACATCCGACGATTTGGAATGCCTCTGTGTGCAACCGGCAGCACAACAAGTCGTAGGCATTGTTTATATTCCAAAAATAAACTAAAAGTACGCTCTAATTCACCCGTTTTGTCACGCTGGTAAGCGAAAACAGTACTGTTTAGCCGACCACCGTTACCCGGATGTAGCGCGGATGTAGCTCGTGACGTCACGCGTGAAGTGCACCTATCACTGTGCAGCTAGGGCTACTACTCCAGGGAGAAGGGTATAACTGCAGAGCGTAAGAACGCCCCCACTGTCGGAACGCCCCCACTGTCGGAACGCCCACACGCCAACGCAAACGCTGATTGGTTCGTTGATTTGCCCACTTCAATACATATGTTTTTTCCCTCCATCTCCTTCATTCAGCGGGACGGACGAAAAATGTCCGTCCCGCTGAAAAAATCCGTCCCGACGAAAAAAATCCCTATCGCAGGGTATTAGTTTTACCTAGGGACCACATGTGATTTGTAATAATAACGGCGTTGTATGCAGACAGATTAACCGGCTCGCGGTGTCAGGAGAAAGCAACAGCGCGAGGACTATTATGACTATTATATGTAGTAGCCTACGATAGAATTCTGTCCTGTCAGGATAAGGGCTTCTACTGGAGAAACACCCCAAATATGCGACTGCACGTTCAAAAATAAAGCTAAAAAAAAAAAAAAAAAAAAAAAAAAAAAACTCACGAAATTTACCAGCGACTGTAGAAAAAAAAAAGAAAGCATACAGAGGCAGAGTTGACAGCGCTGCTTCTGTCACACAGTTGCAGCGCAGCGTATTGATTACATGTAATCCCAGGTAAAAACCAGATCCGAGCGAGTAGGCGATTGGACATTTTGCTGCATGGAGCCAGACAAAGTTGGAAAAAAAAATCCGCTTCCTAGCATAAAGCCTGAAATAGAAGGACAAATATGCGTGTGGGGCATTCAAAATCCGGACTGTCACCTGCCTTTCAACGGACGAAAGGTTCGGATGCTTTTGTGTAACTCTGCAATATTTTTCAATGTATGGTTTGTTTAATAAAAAACAAGTGTCCTAGTGTCCTTTTATTTGCGCACCCATAAGCGGAGCAAAAATCGGGCATCCTCGGACGGAGCTCTGGAAGTTTGCTTACTTTCAATACAAATTCGAAATAATTTATTAAGTTAGACAATAATTGAATTCAATCAATTGGTCCTATGTAGCCCCTAAAGGGGTGACGTTTTCAGTCAGTTGATTTATCTGGAAAACGGGTGAGAATTCACCGGATTCAGTGTCTGAAAACATAAAGTACATTTTCCTGAATTGACTTGTATTGTGTCTGACTGCACCTTGGTCTGACCTAAGATGGCCGCTCTGTCGGCACGCCTCCCACCCGACAACGCGGCGTCTACGTATACATGTCTGTGCGCAGAAGGACCCCCCAGTCGGAACGCCCCCAGTCGGAACGCCCCCACAGTCGGAACGCCCCCACAGTCGGAACGCCCCCAGTCGGAACGCCCACACAGCTCTGCAGTTACTCCTTACTGACTCCAGGAGCCCCAAACCCAGCGCCATAGAGATGGAAAGAGTTGCGACCATACGTAGACGCCCCATTGTACGCTGCCGGCCGCTGGGCCGACGTGCCTACAGGGCGGCCATCTTGGGTCAGACCACAGATCAGACATCTGCTGTCAAAATGAATAGGAGGCAGCTCAGATCTCATTTTAATCATATGTTCACAATGCTCGTGACCTTTCAGACAGATTACATATATTTATTCAGAACCAAAACTATTTAAATTGAAGTCAAACTGGATGAAAAATGTACATGCACTTACATATTTTGCAGTTATATATTAATCTGATATACACACAATTTATACACACATAAATCTCTCTCTTTTTCTTCCAATATATATATATATATATATATATATATATATATATATATATATATATATATATATATATATATATATATATACTGTATGTATAGGCTATATACACAGACACTGATCTACAGACAACAGCACTGATCTACATAGGAGCAAAACTATATACAGACAAGTAAGAGCAGAGGTGCTCATAACAGCATTTAAAAATTATATATTACAAACCACAATCTGGTGGGAAAAAAATCAACAAAAAACCTAACGCATCTAAGAATCAAATACATTACAAAATCATAGCAAAAACTGTATAATACCCCCCCTCACCACCACAAATCATGTCTATCCAGTAATTTAGGACCATTTTGTTTGTTTTTGGTGTTTAATGTACTTTTCTTTACTTCCATCCCTGCTACCCATTAGCACATATTGTGTTTATGCCGGAAAAACTTTGACTGTAAAGCATGGGGATTATCTATCATAAAATCTTACTTATGGAAGGTAATTCCCCATGATCTGGTTTCTAGTATCCTTTTATTTGCGCGCCCATAAGCGGAGTAAAAGTCGGGCTTCCTGGGACGTAGCTCTGGAAGTTTGCTTACTTTCAATACAAAATTTAAATTATATATTAAAGGCATACTATGCAACATTTTTCAGTTAATTAATGTGTTCCATACCGTTTTGGATGATTAAATGAGTCATTTCAGGTCGAACAAAGGTTTTCTCGGCCACACTGGGGGTCTGTGGGGGAAATACCGCACTTGCAATTGCAAGAGCTCACGGCCCGCACACAGAGAAGTCTCGCTTTACGGCGAGAACTCCATGTATTTTTGCCCTGCCATTCACTATATGCACGCGCGAAAGCAACAACAAAGAACCGCGTGTTAACGTCAAATAAACATGCAAGCATATCGAGTTTTATTATTATTATTATTATATATATATATATATATATATATATATATATATATATATATATATGTATATATATATATACATATATATATATATATATTTTTTTTTTTATGTTGGCGAGAAGCTACCGCGGCGGCCGCGGCGAGGCGGCTGCGCCTTGGCGAGGCGGCGGCGGTAGCGTCTCGCCAACATAAAAAATAAAAAATAAAAAAATAAAAAATAATAATAATAATAATAATAATAATAAAACTGGCGAGGCGGCCGCGGCCACGGCCACGGCCACGGCTTGGCGAGGCGGCGACGGCGGCCGCCTCGCCAAGATAGCGCTGCGGGAAGCTTGATGTTCATACCTTCACTGTGTTAGTCATTGTTTGTACTGCCGTTTTTTCCACTTTTCGTTGCGTTCGCCTGTCTGCTAAGCTCAACAACCGCGTCTGGCTTCACGGAGAAACCAGAACAGCTGAGCATCTTTACGACAGTGCACTTTTACTTTCGCCCTCTGGGGGGAGCCTCGCTGGAAAATCAACCCCGGTTGCATAGTATACCTTTAAGTTAGACAATAATTTAATTCAATCAATTGGTCCCATGTAGCCCCTAAAGGGGTGACGTTTTCAGTCAGTTGATTTATCTGGAAATCGGGTGAGAATTCACCGGATTCAGAGTGTCTGAAAACATAAAGTACATTTTTCTGAATTGACTTGTATTCTCTCTGAGCGCAGCTAGGTCTGACCTAAGATGGCTGCTCTGTCGGCACGCCTCTCACCCGAGGACGCTGCGTCTACGTATTCATGTCTGTGGTTGCGACACTCTTTGATATCACCGCCAGGGCAGTCACGTGGTTCGTGTAGACCGCTATAGTTCCAAAACATACGCTGGCTGTCATGTTCTTCTATGGGACAGACAGCTGCGATTGCGTTATTTAACGGTAAATATATATATAAAACATACACCCTACTACTTTTTCAGCTGTTATTGCATGATTACATATTTGTTAATGTCATTTTTCCATTTTGAGAGGTAGGGTGATAACAAAAAGCTGTATATTACTTAGATACGTTTTACATTTTTTGGGGGGGGGGGGAAGCTTATGTTCATGTTCGTATGGACAGGAGAACAGGCTAGAACGGCTCTAACTTAACTTTTCTTTTCCATATCATTCATGTGATGACAGGTGTCTCATGATTTTCATTTTTTGGCGACTGGGCTGTATTATTGATTACTGTGATTTTGCTTATGAATTCCGATTCAGCCATTAGCTTACCTTCGTGGTAGCGTTTGGTCTGCCGTGGTCCATTCAGCATTCGCCTAGCAGCTAGCTCACTTCTGATAAGTGGTCACCCGCAGACGACAACGTGAAACATGATCATGTTAAGACTAAGAATATAATTTTAATATTAAGCCATTCACATATTATCAAAAGCATTATGCTTATCTGTTTGGGTCTATGGGCAAGTGCAGAGCTATTAAGATTTTTCTCTACATCTCTGGATTAATGCACAGAGTAAGAGTAAGGTTAGCTGCAGAGAGAGTGATAGAGAACAGTGACAGGCAACACTCCCATTGGACTCCGTTGTTGCTTTGTGCTTTTTTGAGAAAGAACAGTCCATTCAGCATTTACACCCACTTTTTCTGATGAGGCAGGAGTTGGCCACACAATGATAATTTTAATACTAAGCCATGCACAAAGAATCAAATATATTAAATAATAACAACTCATTAACCTTGGATGAATGATTCAAATATTGTTTAATAAAAAATACTGAGTGAGACAACAAGATGTGTGTGTATCTAACTGGAAAAACAAGAACAAAGTGAAGGAACAGGGAGGAATATTATAAATACATTTAAAAAAAATCCTCCACATACATCAGGCTTCAGAGTGCATCAGGGCTGAAAGAAAGGACAACATTAATAATAAAGGTACCTGGCATAAGATAAAAATGAACAGTGTGGAACAAAAAAAATGGGAACAAGCATGAATAATATCAACAAACATACGTACAGTATGTGTGAACAAGAACAACAAATGTGTAAACAGGCGTTAAGAACAGGTATCGTAACCATTTTATTTGGGGGGGGGGGGGGCGCCCCACTGAAACCTGTGATGGCCACAACAACGATACTGCTGGTCCAGCAAGATCTGTTGAGACAGGGGCACAAATATGTTCATTCAGGCCAGTTCATTCTGGACTGCCTACAAAAATAATTTTTCTTGCATACGTCAGAGGAACTCAGTCCCGACACCTATGGAGTTCCACTATGCACTACGGGCTGTCACTGTAGGGCAGTTCCTCTCGACAACGCATACTGGCAGTTACCTGGATGATGCATCAGACCACTTGGCGGACTTCTTGGACAACAAGAACAGCAACTGCAGTGCTTCTGAGGTTGTGAGAGTGGAGCAGCTGGTAGACCCACCTGACCTCACAAAGACCGAGTCTTGTGTCTTCTACCACCTGGCAGGATACATAGCGAAGAGGGTCATCAGCTTCTCGCTCTGTGAGGAATGCCAATGTGCAATGGTTGAAAAAGTAACCAACACAACAAGTGAGAAAGCTGTTTTACTACAGTTAAAGGAATTTAAAAGGGGTGCATTATACCGGCCATGCGATGAGCTGTTCACTCTCCTGCAGCACGTGGAGCACCTCTTCCGTTCCCAGACGAGTGATTCCCTTATGGAATCCTCCAACGTAGTGGAACAGCTGGAAAGAGAGGCCATGAGTCTGGACAGCAACCTTCCCTCATGCCATGAGCTGAAAAAAAAAAAAACTTTCAATATATATCAGGCTGAGGTTAAGGATTCACTCAAAGTGCATCGGAGATGAGAGGAAGGCAAACAGCCGTAATAAGGGGTACCTTGGCAGCAAGAGTCAGACCAAGAAGGCGATTTCCACACAGCAGACCTCCTCACCTAAGGTCATACCATCTAGGCCACTAACGAACACCTTACTGGTTGCCATGGATGTACTCGGCCACTCCATTCCCGGCACACCGTCCGCAGTCTCCACAGCCTCCAGTCTCCTCTTATTCCAGCAGTCAGCAGTCGCCACCAGCAGCCATGGCCAGCACCAGCCGCCACCAGCTGCCAGCGCCAGCAGTGGCCAACATTATCAGCAGCCGTCACAAGCAGCAGCCGCCATCACCATCCTTCGCCAACATCAGCCAGCTCAAGCAGTCATCGCCTCCAGCAGCAGCCGCCTGCAGCAGCAGTGTTTGGGGAACAAATTAGTCACACTACTGTCTGAGTAATAAACATTTTAAACCTCATTATGGCTTATGATAATTTTTTGTGTGGAATAATTTGTATTCCTACATGCAATCCAACTAAACAGCCCTTTCAAGGGTGCAATTAAACAAACCTTATTTCTACTAGCATCAGATACACAGTACTCAGCTTAATGGCTAACACCGCCAGGTTCAGCAGATACAACCTAAAAAAACGTCCTAGTCAACCTTGATGATCCTAGTAATCTAACATCAATAACTTACTTAATAAAAGATGTTAGAGATTCACTAATGAACTTCGTAATTTCTGGTGTAGCGATACCTTCTTCACAGCTGGCAAAATCGAGATAAAAGTAGCAGGCAATGACTGAAAATCGGTTGTCTACCAAGTTAAGAATATATTTATAAATTGCACTGTGCACATACAAATATATATAAACATATGCACCATAAAGGGCCTATTTATATAATATACAGAGTTGACAATTCAAAAGAGGTAGCTATTTAATCAATTTACGCCTGGATATAACGTTAGTGCTACCTTTACAGAGGGCGAAGTCAAGCTAACAAAACTAGCAGGCAATCGGTGGTTTACCAAGATAAAACATATATATAATTACGCTGTGTACATACAAATAAAGATCAGTATATGCATCATAAAGGACCTCTGATAAAATATAGACAGTTGACAGTTCAAAATAGGTAGCTATTTAATCAATTTACCCCTGGATATAACGTTACCTTCACAAAAGGCAAGTCAAGCTAACAAACTAGTAGGCAATCGGTCGTCTACCAAGATAAAAAATATATATATAATTACGCTGTGTACATACAACAAAAGATCAGTATAAGCATCATAAATGGCCTATGATACAATATAGACAGTTGACAATTCAAAACAGGTAGCTATTTAATCAACTTACCTCAGAAGTTACTCGACAGTCAGCAATGGAAGTGAATGATGTCCGACGCCATAGAATGGCTTTTTGGAACTATGCGAGGCTGCATACCCCGGAAGTAGGCGGCAAACAGCGTACAACGCAGTCCAATGGGAGTGTCGCGACTCTTTTTATCCCTATGGCTCTACCCAAACCCATTCATTTTGGCGATGCTGATTGGCCAAATATTTATAAATCTCCCCTAGCAACAGTATACGATTGGTTATTTCGCTACACTTGTAGGGCTCCTTCAGTCACAGCCCCACAAGTGTAGAAGAAGAGAAATGATTCGTCTGTTGGTGGAAATGCACTGTTAAATGATAGAGTCAATCAGTAGAAGTTTTTTAATAATTCTTATTACATGTAGCCACGTACTATTAAGTACAAACTGACATTAATAATACTTTTAAAATCTATATATATTTTGACTTTTCCCCTCCACATCTAGGGCAGCACCCGAGCGCCCCCTATGGGCCAGCCGCCACTGGTAGATGGTTTTGTGAACACACTGTTAATGGTTGATCTCGAGAAAAATGGAGAGAGGAGAACAAATGACTTTTCTGTAAGAATTGACAATCTTTCACCACTGATTTCTCTCCAGCAGTTTGTATCTTGAGAAACAGAAATTGAGACCACAGTGGAGGACAGATAGAAGGTCCTGACTTGATGAGTTGTTAGAACCTGCTTACATTGGAGGCTAATTCTCCAGATGAAGCAGCTTAACAATAGCTTTTTAACAAAGGTCAGATTGTTGTCTTGTTGAGCTTGTGAATGTGTCCTTAAAGCCAAGGCAGTTTAGCTGGCAGGTTTGGTAAATACTTCAAACTCTGAAATTTTTTCATTGGTACATGCTTACAGACATCCACCACTTTTCCAGAACCTGTCAGAACCCTCATGTTTGAATAACATCTGTTGTTTTTTACACTAAAAGATCAACAAACGTGTTCATAACTGCTCTCCTGCAAACACTACACAATTAGATCAAAATAAAATATAGGAATATGTGGTTTTATTGGTTATGATTGAACCTTTAATACAATACTCCAACAGAAACTGAAGAAGAAGAAACATTATTATCATTTTCAGGATACAACTAAATTTCATTTGGTAGCATCTCTTTTTGTTTGTATTAATGTCAACCAGATATAGTTGATGCATGTTGTTTGTTAAATATTCTGTTTTAATCCAAGTTACAAAAAATAATTGTGCCATTGTTTTGTTATTTATTGGACTGGATGCAATAGCAGTAGGTATTAGCAATTTTCCCAGCCATAGGTTAAAAGCTATGTCTGTTGTGTTGGTGTGATCTCGCATGACTCTGTGTCTGGCAGATAAACGGCTGCTGAACGGAGGCTCCTGGCTGGGTACGGTCATCCCAGATCTTTGTGGTCTTTCAATGGAGATGGTTCAAGCAGATCTTTAGGCGTGGGACCGGGGAGCCGAGGATCGACTCAGCAGTCTTGATGACCACTGCAGTTGCTTGTTCTTGGATGCAGTGCAGCTGGCATACCACCCTGTACATCCACGGGTCAGGACGCTCTATACTGTGCTGTGGTAAAAGTTTTTCAGCAGAGTTGGAGGAAGTTTGTTCCTCCTCAACATTCTCTGGAAAAGAAAGACGCTTCTGGACCTTGCTGGGTAACATGCGAGCTGACAGCGTTGCTAGGGCCCGGGATAACGTTGTGTTTTTGGGCCCCCCCTCTACACCTGCCGCCACCACACACACACACACACACACACACACGCGCGCGCCCTGGAAATCTCTGTATTTTATGGTGAATATTTTCAACTCAACCCGGTAAGGTGCCAGCCCTTCCCTGGGCTGCCACCTTACCATGGTGGAGGGGTTTGAGTGTCCCAATGATCCTAGGAGCTATGCTGTCAGGGGCTTTAAGCCCCCAGTAAGGTCACACAAGGCAGACAGGTCCTAGGTGAGGGACCAGACAAAGAGCGTGTTCCCTCGCACTGACCCGGGTCACTGGGGCCCCATTCTGGACCCAGACCTGGAGGTGGGGCACGTTGGCGAGCGTCTGGTGGCCGTGCTTTTGCCCATGGAGCCCAGCCGGGCTCAGCCCAAAGAGGTGACATGGGTCTCCCTTCCCATGGGCTCACCACCTATGGGAGGGGCCAAAGGGGTCGGGTGCATTGTGCAACGGGTGGCAGTAGAGGGCGGGGGCCTTGGCGTTCTGATCCTCGGCTGCAGAAGCTGGCTGTTGGGACATGGAATGCCCCCGGTGAGAGGCGCCGAGCTGGGGTGGGCATACTTGTTGCCCCCCATCTCGGTGCCTGTACGTTGGGGTTCTCCCCGGTGAACGAGAGGGTGGCCTCCCTCCGCATTCGTGTGGGGGGACGGGTTCTGAATGTTGTTTGCTCTTATGCGCCAAACAGCAGTGGTTGGACTTCTGTGCTCGTCATGGATTGTCCATTACGAACACCATGTTCAAGCATAAGGGTGTCCACATGTGCTCTTGGCACCAGGACACCCTAGGACGCAGTTCAATGATCGACTTTGTTGTCGTTTCATCTGATCTGCGGCCGCATGTCTTGGAAACTTGGGTGAAGAGAGGGGTGGAGCTCTCCACCGACCACTACTTGGTGGTGAGTTAGCTCTGATGGTGAGGGAGGAAGCCGGTAAGACCTGGCAGGCCCAAATGTATTGTGAAGGTTTGCTGGGAACGTCTGGTAGAGTCCCCTGTGAGACGGAGTTTTAACTCCCACCTCCGGGAGAACTTTGAACACGTCCCGAAGGAGGCGGGGGACATCGAGTCTGAATGGACCATGTTCTGCGCCTCTATTGTTGAAGCGGCTTGTCGGAGCTGTGGCCGCAAGGTTGTCGGTGCATGTCGCGGCGGAAACCTCGAACACGCTGGTGGACACCAGCGGTGAGGGAAGCCGTCAAGCTGAACAAGGAGTCCTACCGGGCATTTTTGGCCTGTGGGACTCCGGAAGCAGCTTATGTATACCGGCAGTCGAAGCGGCAGGCAGCTCAGCTGGTCGCCGAGGCAAAAACTCGGGCATGGGAAGAGTTCGGAGAGGCCATGGAGAAAGACTTCCGTATGGCTTCGAAGCGATTCTTGTCCACTATCCGGCGTCTCAGGAGGGGGAAGCAGTGCAGTACCAACACTGCTTATAGTGGGGGTGGTGTACTGCTGACCTCGACTTGGGACGTCGTGCTTCGGTGGGTGGATTACTTCGAAGACCTCCTTAATCCCACCAACACGTCTTCCATTGCGGAAGCAGAGCCTGAGGACTCTGGGTCGGGTTCTCCCATCTCAGGTGCTGAGGTTGCCGAGGTTGTTAAAAAGCTCCTCGGTGGCAAGGCCCCGGGGGTGGATGAGATTCGCCCTGAGCACCTTAAGGCTCTGGATGTTGTGGGGCTGTGTTGGTTAATGCGGCTCTGCAGCATTGCATGGACATCTGGGGCAGTTTCCCTGGATTGGCAGACTGGGGTGGTGGTTCCTATATTTAAAAAGGGGGACCGGAGGGTGTGTTCCAACTACAGAGGAATCACACTCTTAAGCCTCCCTGGTAAGGTCTATTCGGGGGTTCAGGAAAGGAGGGCCAGTTGGATAGTCGAATCTCGGATTCAGGAAGAGCAATGTGGTTTTCGTCCTGACCGTGGAACACTGGATCAGCTCTATACCCTCAGCAGGATCCTGGAGGGGGCATGGGAGTTTGCCCAACCAGTCTACATGTGTTTTGTTGATCTGGAGAAGGCATTCGACCGTGTCCCCCGAGGGATCCTGTGGGGGTACTCCGGGAGTATGGAGTACTGGGCCCTTTAATAAGGGCTGTCAGGTCTCTGTATGACCGGTGTCAGAGTCTAGTCTGCGTTGCCGGCAGTAAGTCGGACTTGTTTCCGGTGAGAGTTGGACTCCGCCAAGGTTGCCGATTCTGTTCATAACTTTTATGGACAGAATTTCTAGGCGCAGCCAATTTGTTGAGGGGATCCGTTTTGGTGGCCTCAGGTTTGCGTCTCTGCTATTTGTGGATGACGTGGTCCTATTGGCTTCATCAGGGCATGATCTACAGCTCTCACTGGAGCGGTTTGCAGCCGAGTGCGAAGCGGCCGGGATGAAAATCAGTGCCTCCAAATTCGAGACCATGGTCTTGAACCGGAAAAGGTTAGAGTGCCTCCTCCGGGTTGGGGAGGATGTACTGCCCCTAGTGGAGGAGTTCAAGTATCTTGGGGTCTTGTTCACGAATGAGGGGAAGATGGAGTGGGAGATCGACAGGCGGATTGGTGCAGCATCTGCTGTCAAGCGGGCGTTGTACCAGGTCCGTTGTGGTGAAGAGAGAGCTGAGCCAAAAGGCAAAGCTCACAATTTACCGGTCGTTCTACGTTCCTACACTATGGTCACAAGCTTTGGGTCGTGACCAAAAGAACGAGATCCCGGATACAAGCGGCCAAAATTAGTTTTCTCCGTAGTTTGTCTGGGCTCTCCCCTAGAGATCGGGTGAGGAGCTAATTCATCCGGGGAGGACTCAGTAGTGCCGCTGCTCCTCCACGTCGAGAGGAGCCAGTTGAGGTGGCTCGGGCATCTGGTTAGGATGCCTCCCGGACGCCTCCCTGGTAAGGTGTTCCGGGCACGTCCCACCGGGAGGAGGCCCAGGGGAAGACTCAGGACACGCTGGAGGGACTATATCTCCCGGCTGGCCTGGGAACGCCTTGGGATTCTCCCGGAGGAGCTGGCCCAAGTGGCTGGGAGAGGGACGTCTGGGCCTCCCTACTGAAGCTGCTACCCCCGCGACCCGACCCCGGATAAACAGAAGAAAACGGACGGACGGATTTTCAACCCATCTATTGAATTTAGTGCAATGGTTAATTTTTTCTTTATAAGAGCAATCAATGCAGCCAAAATATGAACTTTTTTGACTTGCTGTATATTAGCCAATCCCTAACAGATTTTTTCACTTCCATTGCAGGAAGTAGAATATGTTAGATACTTTGGGACTTCTCTGAGAAAGGCTTCCTTCCTTCCAGTCTACTAACCACCTCCATCCTAGGGCCACACTCTTTTTCAGTGGACAGGTCAGTCAACCTAGTAGCCTGAGGCCACCTATTTCCCAACCACCGCCCTGGTTAACGGTGGCTCCTACTTTTAGACAGTGACAATTTTTAGAAACTCAAAAGTCCCTAAGGGTGTTGTTTTAAAGTTTGGGCTACAGGCAACCTTTTAAGACCTCCTAAGTAATTTTAGAACCATGCACTATGTCTGTTTTACAATCATAGAAGAACTCCGAAAAATGTTGACTTAATAATTGAATGTCCACAACTTCTAATAAAATGTTATATGCTTCTTTAATTAGTATGCTTTAGCAGGGAATTAGTAACAGCATTAAGCAATTTAACAAATTACAAATTAAAATTTAATCCACTTCCTAACTCTATCTAAGGCTGCTTACTAATGTGTTCAGGAGAGGCTTTTAAATTTGGAGGAACAGACAGACCCGAACCATTGATGTCATCCCAAAGTGTCTTTGATTGCTGGATAAGGAGTTGTTCAGCCGAAAACATCCCTTCTCTTGATGGCAACCCCGATATCCCATTTAATGTCCTATTCACAAAGTCTCATGCCTTGAGCCCTTTGCTTTGATGATCGTGTCTGAGGTCCGTCTCTTCTGCTCGACAAGTTGGTTCAGCTTCAGAACTGACATCTCACGGGTGCGTTTCCCATCTCTGGAACATCTGGTTCTTTCCATCAACCAGGTCAAAACCACAGCAGGTCTTCTTGACAGGATTTGCAGATCCTTGGCCCCAAATTGTGGAAAAACACGAAGAACGGACAATTTGGCTCAGTCCCGGTGGCTCTTAGGCAAGGCAAGGCAAGGCAAATTTATTTATATAGCACAATTCAGTACAGAGACAATGCAAAGTGCTTTACATGATTAAAATATAGGAATAAAAGCAAGTAGGGATAGAATGTAGAAAGAGGCTTTCCGCACTTTTACAGTTTTCTGTAAGTTTGTTCCAGATAAGTGGAGCATAGGAACTAAATGCTGCTTCTCCGTGTTTGGTTCGTGTTCTAGGTATGCAGAGAAGGCTGGAGCCAGAGGACCTGAGTGGTCTGGAGGGTTTATACGCTGATAACAAGTCTGTGATGTATTTAGGTGCTAAGCCATTTAGGGATTTATAGACTAACAGAAGTATTTTAAAGTCTATTCTCTGAGATACAGGGAGCCAGTGTAATGACTTTAGAACTGGGGTGATGTGCTCTACTTTCTTAGTCTTAGTGAGGACGTGGGCAGCAGCGTTCTGGATCAGCTGCAGCTGTCTGATCCACTTTTTAGGCAGACCTGAGAAAACACCGTTGCAGTAATCAATTCTACTAAAATAAAGGCATGGATTAGTTTTTCCAGATCCTGCTGAGACATTAGTCCTTTAATCCTGGAAATATTCCTCAGGTGATAGAAAGCCGACCTTGTAATTGTCTTTAGATGCTTTTGAAGGTTCAGGTCTGAGTCCATCACTACACCCAGGTTTCGGGCCTGATTAGTGGTTTTAAGTTGAAGCGACTGAAGCTGTGTGCTAACTTTTGATCTCTCCTCTATTGGTCCAAAAATTATTACTTCTGTTTTGTTTTTATTCAACTGAAGAAAATTTTGGCACATCCAGGCATTGATTTCTTTTAGGCATTTACTCAGTGCTTGAACTGGTTTATAGTCACCTGGTGACATGGTGATGTAAAGCTGTGTGTCGTCTGCATAGTTATGGTAGCTGATGTTGTTATTTTTTATTATCTGAGCTAGAGGGAGCATGTAGATATTGAAAAGGAGGGGACCCAGGATGGACCCTTGGGGAACCCCACATGTAATCTTTGTCGTCTGGGATGTAAACTTACCTACTGACACAAAAAAGTCCCTGTCCTTTAAGTAGGATTTAAACCAGTGGAGATGCTGTAGCCAGAGAGGCCGACCCAGTTCTCCAGACGCTCTAACAGAATGGAGTGATCGACAGTATCGAATGCTGCACTGAGGTCCAATAGTACCAGCACGGTGGTTCTTCCACAATCTGTATTTATACGGATGTCATTAAACACCTTTAATAAGGGCGGTCTCTGTACTGTGGTGAGCACGGAAACCTGACTGGGAAACATCAAAGCGGCTGGTCGTTGTTAAGAAGGTGTTTAATTGTTGAAATACAGCTTTTTCAATAATCTTACTGATAAAAGGGAGGTTTGAGATGGGCCTGTAGTTCTGGAGTAGTAGTTTGTCTAAATTGTTCTTTTTCAGCAGTGGTTTGATATTTGCTGTTTTTAGGGACTGGGGGAAAACACCTGACAGAAGGGACATGTTTATTATCTGAGTCACATCAGACGCTATGCCAGGTAAAACTTTTTTAAAGAAAGCTGTGGGTAGAACATCAAGGCAGCTGGAGGAGGAACTTAGCTGCTGAATGATCTGCTCTAAGCTTTTGTGGTTTATTTGGCTGAAATGAGACATTTTGTCAGAAGTAGTTCCAGCTGAATACAGCTTTGGTTGTGGTGTTGATATGGTAAGTACAAAGTGATCCTCTCATTTTTAGGATTTTTTCAAGTAAAGAAGTTAGCAAATTAATTGCAAGCCACTGACACAGGAGGATTTGTTAGCCTGTCAACTGGAAAATAAGACACGAGCATTATTAATGTTTTTCTTGATGATCTCTGAGGAAGAAAGATTCCCTTGCATTTTTCAATTGTAAGTTATATCTGTAAAGTCTCTCTTTATAGATGTCGTAGTGAACCTGGAGTCTGTTCTTTCTCCACCTGCGTTCAGCTTTCCGACATTCCCTTTTTTCACCTCTAACTGCTGGAGCATTTCTCCAAGGAGATTTTTTCTTCCCGGAAAGCAACTTTCACTTTAACTGGAGCAATGCAGTCAGTGATATCTGAGACTTTAGACTGAAAGTTATCTACTAGCTGTGACATGACAACTTGTTTTTTGCCCCTACCTCTGCTGCCTGCCCTTCACCAGCCTGATTGATCACACCTGTTACCTATCTTCTCCTCCAGTGTATTTAAGCAGTTGGTACCCTTCTTTCCTTGCCAGTTCGTCTGGCCTATTCCAGCAAGCGTTCCAGCCCTTTCTCCCTGAGCTTCTAGTGATTTTTGAACCTTTTTGTGCCTCGACTCTGCCTCTGCCCAGTGTTTTTGGATACCTCTGCCTATTTTGACTGATTCTCTGTGTACCGACCCTTGGACCATCATTAAACACCCGAATCTTGGAAACTGTCTGAATCTGAGTTGTCATTTGAGTCCAGCCTGCTCAGCTCCTAGTTACAGTACGAACTGGCCATAACATGGACTCAGACAACTCAGACCCTGTTCGCACTGCACTCCGACTTCAGGGTGAGCAGCTACAAGCTCAGCAGGAGCAACTTGCACAATACTGTCTGGATCTTTTGGCCATGGCAGACAGGCAGCAGACAGTAATGGCTTCTCTGGGTGAGCAACTGCATCTTTTATCTGACCAAGTTAAATGTCTTCAAGTTAATGATGCTACAGTTACCGGCCCTGTGTCAACCACCCCCTCTGTGGATCCTTCTCCTCCTAGTGATGACACACTTAGTTCTGCCACGCCTCACCTTGCCAAACCGGAACGATTTTCTGGAGACTCAGGAGATTGTAAAGCCTTTTTAACCCAGTGTAGTCTCCACTTTGAGTTACAGAAGTCAGCTTACCCCACTGAAAGGTCCAAAGTGGCATTTGTGATTTCTCACCTGACTGGCAGAGCACAAGCCTGGGCCACGGCAGAGTGGAGCAGAGGATCACCTATATGTGAGTCTTTAAAAGTTTTTTCAGAAACCTTTTCTAAGATTTTTCAACGTACTGCTGCTGGCAGGGAAGCATCCAGGTCCCTCATGGGTCTTCACCAAGGCAGAAGGTCCACCTCTGACTATGCTATTGAGTTCCGCACATTAGCTGCAGAGAGCGACTGGAATGATGCAGCTCTATTCGATTCCTTCCTAACGGGGTTGGCGGACTCTGTTAAACGTATGTTGATCCCCCTAGATCTTCCTAAGGATCTGGACTCCCTCATTTCCTTGGCAATCCGGACTGGACAAGAGGCTGAGGGACCAAGCTGTTGAGAGTCCCAGACTCAGATTTTCTCCAGCTGTCCAGGGGGATCATCTGAGCTCATCCTTTAATTTTTCACCCAGCAACAATAAGTCTTCTGCATTCCCTGGTGTCACCTCTGCAGCTGAGGAGGAACCTATGCAGCCTTGGAAGGACTCGTTTGTCTCCGGAGGAGCGACAGCGCCGCATGAGGGAGGGGAGATGCATCTATTGTGGACAGAAATTACATTTCTTGATCTCCTGACCAGTAATAGGGCCTGACTCACCAGTGAAGCAGAAGGACCACGGTACTTTTTATCAGTTTGATTAAACGGTATAATTCAACATAGAAAAAACAGAAAAATGGCCGTTTTCTCCTTTTTTGTTTTGTGGAACAAAACAAAAAAGGAGAAAACGATTTGTTTTCCCGTTTTGTGGTTTCTGCACATAAAACCAAAATCCATTAAACGGCTTGATTTTGTTTTTTTTGTTTTCACCCCCAAAATGGAAATACCATTCAATTTTCGGTTTCAGAAGTGGGCGTGGCTTTCAAGCCCGCCGGTCCGGTGCCCTTCAAAATAAAGGCATGGCATGGAGAAACTTTCGTTGTATTTTCTGCCCTCATCAAAACTTCTGTGTTTTAAATTAAAGCAGGTATAATACATATATAAATATATACATATATTTAGATGTAATATATATTTATAATTTTTATAGCTACAGGGTTTACTCGGAATAAAGTCATCTATTGAGTGTCAGAGAGATTTAACTGCGACAGGACAGACATGGCAAATTTGACACTCAGGACAGATCCATGCTGGATGTGGAGGTTAGGAGACCCAGAGCAGGCTCATGGTGCTGGGAGATCCATGCTGCATGTGGAGACCCAGAGCAGGCTCATGCTGCTGGGAGATCCTTGCTGGATGTGGAGGTTAGAAGACCCAGAGCAGGCTGCTCCTGCCTGGGAGATCCATGCTGGATGTGGAGACCCAGAGCAGGCTGCTCCTGCCTGGGAGATCCATGCTGGATGTGGACATATTTTAAATGACCAGCAGATGTCGCTGTTCATTAATGTGACAGTTAATCACCATATCCAGCGTATTTTAACACCTCATAGTGTAACGTGCTGGAAACTGGATCCAGAATTTAACCAAGCAGGTCAGTGACGTTTCAAACAAGTTTATTAAATGAACGCCGACGCAGGCACACGGGGCTTGCTGCAGTCGTAGAGCTAGTACAGACGGGCAGACAATCCGTAAAGGGAAATCCAGGGGCGTTATCCAGAGGGGTCCGGGTCCGATCACAGAGAAGCAGATATCCAGCGGCAGCACAGAGAGGGGAATCCGAAAGGCAAGGTCCAGGTCCAGTCCAGGTTTGGAAACAAACAGGCTCAGAGAAATCACAGGGAACAGGCAGGCTCGGAAACGGAGGGCAGAATCAGGTCGAACTCAGACAGGCAGAATAAGGAAACGCTGGAATGCTCTTACGGGTGGCTTGAGACAATCTGGCACTGGCTTCTGATCTGCACGGGGATTATAAGGAGGTGAAAACAGGTGGAACCGATGAGGACTAATTGCGGACAGGGTGGAGAATGAGCAGGTGTGCTGAACAGAGGAAAAGATCAGAGCCAGTGCCGAGATCATCACACATAGTCAATAAATGGAACATTTATGAAACGGTGTGTTGTGTGTGGAACTTTATTTTTGTGGGGGAGAATTTTTTTAGATATATATCTGGGAAAACAGCCAATATAAACAGGAGTGAGGTAGAAAAAAAATAATAGATCTCTCTCTCTCTCTCTCTCTCTCTCTCTCTCTCTCTCTCTCTATATATATATATATATATATATATATATATTCACTTTAAATGTTGAATTCACTGTGCTTTAACACATGTGGAATTATATAATTATCAAAAAAGTGTGAAACTGCAAATATATCTTATATTCTAGGTCCTTCAAAGTAGCCATCTTTTGCTCTGATTACTGCTTTGCACACACTCTGCATTCTCTTGATGAGCTTCAAGAGGTACTAGTTTGCCCTTTTGCTTTCACTCTGCGGTCCAGCTCACCCCGAACCATCCTGATTGGGTTCAGTTCCGGTGATTGTGGAGGCCATGTCATCTGGTGCAGCACCCTATCACTCTCCTTCTTGGTCAAATAGCCCTTACACAGCCTGGAGGTGTGTTTGGGGTCATTGTCCTGTTGAAAAATAAATGAGGTCAAACTAAACCAAACCGGATTGAATAGCATGTACCTGCAAGATGCTGTGGTAGCCATGCTGGTTCAGTATGCCTTTAAGTTTGAATAAATCCCCTAACGTCTTCTTAGCAGACAGACCCCTTTTTTTGACAAAATGGTGTAATTTTTGGCCAACTTTGAAAATTCCTGGAGGCCAAACCAAAGCTCACAGGTTCACGGGGCATGGCTCAAAAAATAGCCCCATCCCTTGACAGCCAGATGCCTGTGGTCCCCAATTTTTAGGACCCACCATGACCCCGTGACAGCCCACCAAAGACGGCAAAGTTCACCCGAAAAAAACACATTGATTTACATTGGTTAGACCTGGTTAGGGTAAAAAAAGGTGGAAGCTGTGACAAATGGTTCTCCATCCCAACATGGAGCTCTCATCAGCAGCAGCATGAGCCTGCTCTGGGTCTCCACATGCAGCATGGATCTCCCAGCAGCAGCAGCCTGCTCTGGGTCTCCACATGCAGCATGGATCTCCCAGCAGCAGCAGCCTGCTCTGGGTCTCCACATGCAGCATGGATCTCCCAGGAGCAGCAGCCTGCTCTGGGTCTCCACATGCAGCATGGATCTCCCAGGCAGGAGCAGCCTGCTCTGGGTCTCCTAACCTCCACATCCAGCATGGATCTCCCAGCAGCATAAGCCTGCTCTGGGTCTCCACATGCAGCATGGATCTCCCAGCAGCAGCAGCCTGCTCTGGGTCTCCACATGCAGCATGGATCTCCCAGCAGCAGCAGCCTGCTCTGGGTCTCCACATGCAGCATGGATCTCCCAGGAGCAGCAGCCTGCTCTGGGTCTCCACATGCAGCATGGATCTCCCAGGCAGGAGCAGCCTGCTCTGGGTCTTCTAACCTCCACATCCAGCAAGGATCTCCCAGCAGCATGAGCCTGCTCTGGGTCTCCACATGCAGCATGGATCTCCCAGCACCATGAGCCTGCTCTGGGTATCCTAACCTCCACATCCAGCATGGATCTCCCAGCAGCATGAGCCTGCTCTGGTTCTCCTAACCTCCACATCCAGCATGGATCTCCCAGCAGCATGAGCCTGCTCTGGGTCTCCTAACCTCCACATCCAGCATGGATCTCCCAGCAGCATGAGCCTGCTCTGGGTCTCCTAACCTCCACATCCAGCATGGATCTCCCAGCAGCATGAGCCTGCTCTGGGTCTCCACATCCAGCATGGATCTCCCAGCAGCAGCAGCCTGCTCTGGGTCTCCTAACCTCCACATCCAGCATGGATCTCCCAGCAGCATGAGCCTGCTCTGGGTCTCCACATGCAGCATGGATCTCCAGGCAGCAGCAGCAGCCTGTCCTGGTTCTAACCTCCACATCCAGCATGGATGTCCCAGGCAGCAGCAGCAGCCTGTCCTGGTTCTAACCTCCACATCCAGCATGGATCTCCCAGCAGCATGAGCCTGCTCTGGGTCTCCACATGCAGCATGGATCTCCCAGCAGCATGAGCCTGCTCTGGGTCTCCACATGCAGCATGGATCTCCAGGCAGCAGCAGCAGCCTGTCCTGGTTCTAACCTCCACATCCAGCATGGATGTCCCAGGCAGCAGCAGCAGCCTGTCCTGGTTCTAACCTCCACATCAAGCATGGATGTCCAGGCAGCAGCAGCCTGTCCTGGTTCTAACCTCCACATCCAGCATGGATGTCCCAGGCAGAAGCAGCAGCAGCCTGTCCTGGTTCTAACCTCCACATCCAGCATGGATCTCCAGGCAGAAGCAGCAGCCTGTCCTGGTTCTTCTAACCTCCACATCCAGGATGGATCTCCAGGCAGCAGCAGCAGCCTGTCCTGGTTCTAACCTCCACATCCAGCATGGATGTCCAGGCAGCAGCAGCCTGTCCTGGTTCTAACCTCCACATCCAGCATGGATCTAAGGGCAGCAGCAGCAGCCTGTCCTGGTTCTAACCTCCACATCCAGCATGTATCTCCAGGCAGCAGCAGCAGCCTGTCCTGGTTCTAACCTCCACATCCAGCATGGATCTCCAGGCAGCAGTAGCAGCCTGTCCTGGTTCTAACCTCCACATCCAGCATGTATCTCCAGGCAGCAGCAGCCTGTCCTGGTTCTAACCTCCACATCCAGCATGGATGTCCCAGGCAGCAGCAGCAGCCTGTCCTGGTTCTAACCTCCACATCCAGCATGGATCTCCAGGCAGCAGCAGCAGCCTGTCCTGGTTCTTCTAACCTCCACATCCAGCATGGATCTCCAGGCAGCAGCAGCAGCCTGTCCTGGTTCTTCTAACCTCCACATCCAGCATGGATCTCCAGGCAGCAGCAGCAGCCTGTCCTGGTTCTTCTAACCTCCACATCCAGCATGGATCTCCAGGCAGCAGCAGCAGCCTGTCCTGGTTCTAACCTCCACATCCAGCATGGATGTCCCAGGCAGCAGCCGGTCCTGGTTCTTCTAAACTCCACATCCAGCATGGAGGAGGACACCCGCATCAGACCCTACACCCATCCCTGCTACCAGCAACCATTTCCGGGTAACGACACACACCCATAAACCCTGGAGCACACACCTCCATAACCTTCACCTCTAGCTGAACCGTGGTACCCACTCTTAAGCACCCCTCCCCGGTTATAAACCAATAAACCAACCGCCAAATTACTCGTGCCCCTGGTAAGGCAGGAACAAAGCCGTGCCCATGGAACAGCAGAGCTCCAGCAGGACAGGGGGGAGTCCAGCTTCTGCAGCCCCAGCCCGAGGCCCTGTCCTCGGACTGCTCTCTGACACCGCTCCCCTGCGTGCACCTTGTTCTCAACAGTTAGAATTTTTTTTATAACCCTACCTCTAACCCTTAAAAATTCAGAGCTCCAGCAGGACCGGCGGGACATCCCGGAGCTTGATGCCCACCACGAGACACTCTCCCTGGGCTACACTCTGACACCGCCCGCCCCCCCTCATTCCACCTGGTTCTCAACACTTAGAATTTTTTTTTTATAACCCTACCTCTAACCCTTAAAAATTCAGAGCTCCAGCAGGACCGGCGGGACATCCCGGAGCTTGATGCCCACCACGAGGCACTCTCCCTGGGCTACACTCTGACACCGCCCGCCCCCCCTCATTGCACCTGGTCCTCAACACTTAGAATTTTTTATTTTTAATTATGTGCCCATGGTACAGCAGATCTCCATGAGGGGGTCTTCCTTGGATGTGTTTCCATTCTTTCGGTTTGTTTTTCAAGACGGGTTTGGGTATCTGTCTGCCCTATGTCCTGCAAATCACATTTGTGATTCGCAGCCATGCACCACAACCCACAGAGTGGAGAAATCGCTTTTAACTGTCAATCCATCCCATGTCTGGGCCGGGGCCATGTTTACTTGGACTTTCACGGCTTATTTTTTTTGAAACAAGCATATGCTACTTGAAGGATCAACCAGGTAGCCCTCCAGAACCCGGCACGCGCCGGGCCCGTAGGCAGAGCGAGATAGGGGGGGGGGCGTGGGAACCGGGCGGAGCGCTGGTCCTCCGTAGCCCGGTGGCGCCCCGAGCCCTAGTCGATTGGCTTGCAGGCGGACAGCCGCACGGGGGCTCGACCGGAGGGTGAGAGAAAGGCGTGTTTCCCAAGCGCACCGCCAGCGCGGGCCAGGAGGCCGGGACCGGGGGACGTGCGCCCGGTGGCGGAGGCTTGGTGCGGGACCACTAGGTCAGACTGTTCTTCTCGGTCTCGCTTCCGAGCGTGCGGCCCGCTACGGGGAATAAGCACAGTCGCGCGCAACCTCCGCTGCTGTCTGGAGTCGAGCCTGCAGGATGAAGGAACCAACCGCTGAAGCACTGATGCTGAGCCGACGGAGGCCCTCTTATGGCAGGCCACGTTTGCAGATCGGTCTGGGTGAAAAAGATGGGCCCTGGAAGTCCCCCTGACAGACTCCAGAGACTAAGTGTTAAAAGACTTAGAAATATTTTTCGTCATAGGTAGGACCGAAAACCTCGCTCCTACATATCTGCAGAAGGGGTTTTTTCGCGTAAGGCCCCAGGATCCGTCCAGACCATTGTATCCTTCACGAGCTACTCCAGTTGATTTCGTATCCACCCCATGCTGGAGAACTTAGAAAATATTTTTTTTCCAGAATTGTTCCCTTGGTACAGTGCGGAAGGGCTACTCCAATTGATTTCGTATCCACCCTATGCTGGACTTCCAGGACCAGAGGGGCGCTTTCACGCGTCACTAGCCCAGCCAAGGCGCACTATTCTGGGGGAGAGCTGCGTGACACAGACCCCCCCTGTCCTGGAGATGGGACTTTTTTTTTTCTTTTTTTTCGTTTACCATTATTATTATTATTATTATTCCTATTAATTCCTTTTGTTAATTTTAGCTCTGGGTCTCCTAACCTCCGCGTGCAGCATGGATCTCCCAGCAGCACGAGCGTGTCCTGGTTGTCATCTCCTCCACAGGCACCATGGATCTCCACGCAGCGGCCTACTCTGGCTATATTAACCCAAAAATGCTGCATGCATGTCCGCGCGGCTCCCTGTCCTGGAGGTGGGACTTTATAAGTTTTATTTTTTTATTTTATTTGCCAGGAATAATGAATGGAGAAATGTCTTAAAGAACACAATTTGTTAAAGATAAATAATTGTTTTCACCCAAACTGTAACAGAAAGGAAATACAGACACATCACCATTGATTTATTTATTTTACTGTTTTTCTGGATCTCAGCACACGTGCACTTTGGCTGCGCCCTGGACGTCTATTTCTCAACGTGTAGGTAAACAATGGTCTCTTTCTTCTGGGTTGTTGGGTCCCTCTACGTGGTTCATATGAAGGGTCGCTCTCCGAAGTGTGTTCAGAAGTGTGTTCAGACTCGCTCTCAGAAGTGTGTTCAGACTCGCTCTCAGAAGTGTGGTCAGACTCGCTCTCAGAGGTGTCGCTCTCAGAAGCGTGATCAGGGCTTGTTGATCCAGTGGCCTGACTGGATGTTGGTGAGGACGGCGCAGCACCGGCAGGGCGGCTGGGCGCAGGACGGGCAGGCGGGCTGGGAGGCGCACACTCCGCTTCCTCCTCAAGACCATCACCTGATGATTCTGACATGGAGAGGAGGGAAGGTTCGGCGGTGTCATGTACCATCGTACGTGGTGGCTTGACGGCTGCCTCGAAATTCTGACGGATCCGAGCCAGCTCTGACGCGGTGTGGTGGAGCGCGTAGAATTTGTCTGCTGTCCGTGTGTCATGACACATGGTCTTTGAAATGTTGATCCGGTCACTTGGTGACAAAGTATTCCTTGCCTTGAAAAATAGAGATGGTTCTTCAATATTATGCTTTTTATTTTAGGTTTATTACGTGGAAAAGTGATATAATTACTTACGTTTGTGGCTATTGATGTTCGGAAATCTGTGAATGTGGGACGCCCAGGAAAACCCATGTCAAGCCAGGCGGCTTGCATCGGCACGATTAGTTTCTCGATCTTTGTGAAGTTTTCGGTGAAGAGAAGAAGGTCTGTGGGTGGGTTTAGTTTCTGTCTGATGATCATCCACTGCTCCACCCATGAGAATTCCTCTACAGTTAAGTAGAGCTGTGCGGGGCCAAACGCACGGTTGGTTTTGTGTTCCTTCACCTGTGGTGCAAAGGAGAGTGTGTGTTAATGGACATATTGGGACAAGACAGAGAGTGTTTGTCATTCCAATATTAGTAGACTTGCATTGATCACAAAGCCCGCTTGCCTGACTGTGGCTTCCTGCTGGGCTTGGTCAACCTCTGCCACAGTCATGTTCTTTAGAACACCGGTGCGGTGTCCATAGAGGCTTGCTAGATAAACACTGAGGTACCCGAAGAATCTCCTGCGTGCCTCCGGGTTGGGGTCCTCAGACAGTTCATCTGAAGAAAAAAAAAATTAAAGGGTTAGAACATGGATGTCAGTAACTCAGGTAAGTAATTTAATATAGAACAAATTTAATAAGTCTGACCAAGAAGTTCAGGGATGCGTCTCCTGGCCAGGACTTTGCAGAGGCGAAGTTGGTCCTTGGAGATGGTTCTGCTCAACTTATTTTTCTTTACACTTATCTGACGCATGACTACACCTGGACCCAGGCTCGCAATACACTCTGAGATAGCACGAATCACGGCAAAGACTTCTCTTTTTGGAACCCTGGACGAAGAGGGAGGAGTGTCCCTAAAGTAGACCAGGAACTGGGACAAATTCACCAGGTAGGTCTTCACTGTGTTCTCCGCTTTTCCACCATTCTGCAGATGCTCTGGCCACATGCACAGAAAGAAATAATTGGAATATTTTACATGGGGACATTTTATCTTAACTAAAAGGCATCACAGACATGCTTACTGGTATATCCTGGACATATTGGGAAGGAAAGTCCAATTCTGGAGGATTGTCTGGCCCTTGGTTATAAACGAAAGGAAAGCCATGATTCTACCCACTTTGGATCTTTGATTTTCGATCCTTTTCCTCAGACCACGGGAGCCCTTGAGGTGCTGCCAATATTCTGCGATGTATTCCACTGAAAAACAAACAAAAAAAGGTTTCATAATGAAGTTTGATTCTCAACACTTAGAAATTATTTTTAAAAGTTTGCGCAGACTTCCAGAAGGAACACCGGGTAATTTCGTTCATCAAGACCCAGTTAGAGGCCCCTATATTCGGATCCAAACATTAAAACCCCCCCTTACGCGTCCCTGGTTCCATAAACACTTAGAAATTATTTTTAAAAGTTTGCGCAGACTTCCAGAAGGAACACCGGGTAATTTCGTTCATCAAGACCCAGTTAGAGGCCCCTATATTCGGATCCAAACATTAAAACTCCCCCTTACGCGTCCCTGGTTCCATAAACACTTAGAAATTATTTTTAAAAGTTTGCGCAGACTTCCAGAAGGAACACCGGGTAATTTCGTTCATCAAGACCCAGTTAGAGGCCCCTATATTCGGATCCAAACATTAAAACTCCCCCTTACGCGTCCCTGGTTCCATAAACACTTAGAAATTATTTTTAAAAGACCATCGGAGGGCTCGGGTTTGTGGCGCTCAAAGCTCCCAGCATGTGCACTGTTACCTGGTACTTCAAATCAGTTATCACCTGGGATTTCCTCTCCCCCTCCATCTCCGGGTGAGCTTGAGCAATATGCCTGTCCAGCCTTGTGCTAGCATAACTGCAGCCCTCCACTGGACAGGGCATTTTTCTAATATTGACCCTCCCACTACTGTACTTGATCAATATTTCTCGCTCTTCTGAATTTTTAATTCCATGACTATTTCTTAGGTGCCTGCCTACCCACTGCCTATCCACTGAGCTACACCTAAGGGGTGTAGCTCAGAGATACACCTAAGGGGTGTAGCTCAACGGGTAGCGACATCGGTTACCATCCAGAGGAGCTGGGTTCGAATCCAACCTTCGCTAATACTTTTTTTTGCCAAATTTCGGTAATACTTTTTGCCATGGCAACGGTTAAAGTATACATATTACGCTTACTACGGCTCCACGTTCATCACCAGAGGGGCTGTGCTGGCTAGAGAGATAGCCCGGCTCCCGCACTGGGGAGCGGGGTTCGAAATTCACTTCAGCAAAGCCCCATTGGCTTTTATGCTTTTAGAATTTACATTTAATTAATGTGTACACTTTTATGAAATGGAGAACTGGGATGGAAGGGACGGAGGAGGGGGGGAATGCACCGAGCTTCTGGATCCGTCAAAGGAGCCACCAAGGCCCGCATAAACATCCGTGGAACAGCCCCCTGGTTCTCCGGAACAACCAGGGACCTATACCGGGCTCAACTACGGTACCTGCACCGGTACGGGTGCCGTAGCTGGGCCATAGAACCAGCAGAACCATCCAGCAGCGGAGGAACATAGAAACGACCCGGCCCGCTGATCACGTGACCGTGGTAGTCCACTGGTTGGTGGAGAACAGGGTTCGAATCCCGGCAGTGGAACTTTGACACTTATACTTATTTTGATTACAGAATACATATGCACTCCATCTAAAGGGAACGCGGGATTAGGTTAACTGCTAACACACATATTTTTGTTACTATTGCTATAACTATCTTATTAGTATTATTATAATAATGAAGAAAGGAAGGAAGAAAGGGAGACATTTGTTGAAGAACACTTATTTTAATTAAATATAAATATATATCACTCTTAAATAAGCAGCAAGTACTTAGCAAACATTATAAAACACAGCAAAGTCGTACAAAAAACACAGCAAACCAATATAATACTTTAAAATAAATACAAATTGTGCAATACAAATAGTTGTTTAAAACAACAATATAAATATATGCATATATACATATAGATATAGATAGATAGATATTTCTCTATGTATGTATAAGTTACCTGTTTTCTTTTTAGAAAGTGCACAATTCTACAATAAACACAGCAAACCAAAACACTTATATTAAATGGAATAAAGATGTGCAAAACGTTGTCACAACAAAGTGGTATGTTTACATATTGCAGGTTTTTTAAATTCCACTTTCTTTTAGTGGAAAAAAGCTTTTAAGTAATATATATAAACTATTTATTATGAGCCTTCCTTACACGTAACATGCGCCTTTGAGGGGTTGTTCTAAGTTTCCGCTGTCTCAAGCTGTACCTCAACAGCGGACTTACGCTTCTTTTTCTCTTTTTAACTTGGTCATCCTGGCTGGAGGATGCTTCTGGGGGAGCCTGGGACTGGGAAAGGGAAGAACCGGACTCTTGGCTGGGGGGCGCCTGGGTCTGGGAGGCGGGTGGCCCGGACTCTTTGCTGGAGGCCGCCTGGGTCTGGGAGGGGGGAGAACCGGACTCTTCGGTGGTGGGCGCCTGGGTCTGGGAGGCGGGTGGCCCGGACTCTTGGCTGGAGGGCGCCTGGGTCTGGGAGGCGGGTGGCCCGGACTCTTGGCTGGAGGGCGCCTGGGTCTGGGAGGCGGGTGGCCCGGACTCTTCGCTGGAGGGCGCCTGGGTCTGGGAGGGGGGAGAACCGGACTCTGGGCTGGTGGACCCGGAGGACTAACCTGACAACAGCCAGCTGTATGTATCGCTCCGCCTAGCTCCACTCACATACATCTGGGACACGGCTCATTGAAAATGATTTCCCCAACCAAATTTTTGGTCTGGCCAATCAGGACGCAGGGCGGGTGTTTCATGGATGTGACGTAGTGGAGACGCCACCGTGAGATTCCAACAACAATGGCGGCTCGCATCGAGGAAGCAAGCGTTAGCATTGATGCCGCTATTTCCTCCGTGTTGTCCAATCTATCTGATATTGTTTCATTAAAAGAACATCAGAGAACGGCTCTGAAGGCTTTTGTTGGTGGAAACCATGTTTTCGCCCTTCTCCCGACCGGATTTGGCAAGTTTTGTTTTCCGGGGCGCGTACGCGGACGCGCAACGCGGACGCGCCCCGGAGCGGTTAGCGGTTAGCGCGAACCATATAAGGAGACCTTTAGTAGGCCGTGGGCCAGAATCTGTACGGTGACTTTTCGTATGAACTGTCAGGGGGCAACTTTCTTGCACCGGGATAAGTTGCTACACATAGCAGTGATCTCAAAACACCAATGTTCCCACGTTTTCACTTGCACATTAAGAAGTTATAGCCGATAAAAAATCTAAACTGTGGCGCTCCAGTCCAATAAGTCACGTGATTCGATTTTTGCTGCTCAGCCAATCCGATCGCTGTATTGTCAGCTGAGCGAGTTTACCACGTCATCATGGCTGCGCCCGTAAGATGGTTGTTTCTGTTGTGTCTGTTTCCAGACGAAGAAAGCCCAATAATAGCATTTTGTGGCGCCACCTGGCAGAGATCTTGATGGCAAGAAAAAAATAAATAGCCCAGACCATCCATCCATTCATCCATCCATCCATCCATTCATCCATCCATCCATCCATTCATTTTCTAACACGCTTATCCCTGCGTTCGCGAGGTGCCGGTCCCTATCTCCAGCTGTCAATGGGCGAGAGGCGTTGTATAAACTGGACAGGTCACCAGTCCATCGCAGGGCAGAAATAGTCCAGACTTTTGCCCAATTTACTGTGATATCACCAAGACCTGCTGCGCTAGGATAGCACAGGTGTCGTTGTGCCAAACGACTTATCCCCGCCAGAATTTGTATTCCCTGCGCCAAGAGCGCATTCAGCTGGAAGAATGAATCTAGTCAACTCCGCCTCATTTCCAACCTATTAGGCGTGGAAATGAGGATGTTTTACTTTTCTTAACGAAATATAGCAATGGTGTCGTTACATTATCGTTCATCCATCCATCCAGTATAATACGTTATGAGAAAGAAAACGGTCATTTCCAGATGTGTCACGAAAATATTAGCTTTATGTTATTAGATTGTCGAATGTCTGTCTGCTGAAACCAAAATCCACCTTCCTAAGTCCATCACAGCTGTCTGCTGGTTCTCTTTTTTTCTTTTTTGGTAGCTAAACCCGCATGAATAGATTATATAAAGCGGATTTCACGTGTGATCAAATGAACACTGAATAAAGGCACAGCCAAAATTATCAGATTTAATAAGATTTTAATTCAACCAAGAACCTTATCGAGATATTAACCGTATTAAGAAAACGAGATATGTCTCTTTTAAAAATAGAACAACGTATTAGGAGTTTAAAAAAAATAAATTTCATTTTACTAGAATGTGATGTTTAAAATATTTAGACTTCACAAAGCTGGAGGTTAAAACTTTTATTGATTTCAAAAATACAATACAAAATTCTACAAATTCCGAAGGGGATAACTCGTTTGGCACAACGAGTTTATACAACGCGTCTCACCCATTGACAGCTGGAGCTCGGCACCAGCACCTCGCAAACCCAGCGGGGATAAGCCTGTTAGAAAATGGATGGATGGATGGATGGATGGACAGATGGTCTGGGCTATTTATTTTTTTCTTGCCATCAAGATCTCTGCCAGCTGGCGCCAGAAAATGCTATTATTGGGCTTTCTTCATCTGGAAACAAATGCATACAAACATCTTACGAGCGCAGCCATGATGAACTGATGAACGCGCACAGCTGACAATACAGCGATCTGATTGGCTGAGCAGCAAAAATCGAATCACGTGACCTCTTGGACCGGAGCGCCACAGTTTAGATTTTTTATCGGCTATAACTTATTAATGTGCAAGCGAAAACGTGGGAACATTGGTGTTTTGAGATCACTGCTATGTGTAGCAACTTATCCTGGTGGAAGAAAGTTGCCCCCTGACAGTTCATACGAAACTTCTTAAGGAAGCGTCCTACAGATTCTGGCCCACGGCCTATAGTCCTCAACGCGGTCGGCCCGGGATCGACTCCGACCCGCGGCGCTTTGCCGCCTGTCTTCCCCCTCTTCCTGTCAGCTCACTGTCAATAAAAGGTGTGCCACTACAGTGTTTCCCGCATGGATTTGCTTTTGCGAGGCGGAGCGGGGGGGGGGGGGGGTGGATGACTTTTTCTCCGCGGAGCGGGGGGGGGGGGGGGGGGGGGTGGACGACACGTTTTCCGCGGCCGCCTCGCCAAGATAGCGCTGGGTGAAACCCTGCACTAGAGCCGCAAACACATAAAAAAAAAAAAAAAAGGTTTTTTTTTCCGGCGTCGGTCTCATCAGCGTCACGGGTTAGCTTCGGTGTGACTGGTTGAAATAGCACGTTGATAAAGATGACAGACAAGTGGCTTATCCAATCATATGCAAGGAGTTTTGATAAGGCCCAGCCTTCAGTAAAGGCAATGCCTATGGCGGTGTCCCAGATGTATGTGAGTGGAGCTAGGCGGAGCGATACATACAGCTGGCTGTTGTCAGGTTACCGGAGGACTGGGAGGGGGAAGAACCGGACTCTTCGCTGGTGGACCCGGAGGACTGGGTGGAACTTGACCCGGACTGTTCACTTCCAGATGTGGTTGTCCCTGATGAGCTGGATTCGGAAGTTGAACTTGAGCTGACTTCCTCCATATGTGGCTTCTAAAAGATTAATACAACATATGCATTAGATGTATATCTAAGAATAAAATATATATATATATATATTTTTTTTATTATTATTATTATTTATTATACGTAATAAGGTAGATCTATACAAGCAACATCACACATACTTTTCCCTTAGCTGACTCCACAGAAGTGTCGCTGGAGGACTCAGACAAAGTCAGCTCCAGTTTCTCTTCCTTGAGCGGGGATAAAGCTTGGACCGGTTTAATGGCCAGCTCGAAGTCCTCACGGATGCGGGCCAGTTGTGATGCGGTCAGGTGAAGTGCGTAGTACTTGTCCGCGGTTGAGGTGTTGTGGCACATTGTGTGGGCTATTTTCTGCCGGGCATTGGGGGAGAGGATGTTCCTGGCCTGGGACAAGTAAAGGGAATTACGTAGAATTAATATCATCAGTTTGACATCATTATGACTTCCAGTTCACTGCATTAAAGGTGCATATAAATGCTTACATAGGTCGCTATGGAGGTCCGGAAGTCAGTGAAGGTGGGGTTGCCTGGCAGATCCATGTCTGACCAGGCAAATTGCATGTAGGTGAGCAGCTTCTGGATCTTTGTGTGGTTCTCGGTGAAGAACACAAGATCCGTTGTTGGATTGAGCCGCTCGCGGATCATGAGCCACTGTTCAAACCACCCAAACTCCTCCATCGTGAGAAAACAGCTGTGCCGGACCGAAGGCACGGTTCGTTTTGTGCTCTTTCACCTGTGGTCCAAAGGACAGGTTAGGTGGCTGGACACATCGGAGGAAAGAACCGGTGCTTAAAAGTACAATGAACAGCCCACTTACATTGATGACAAAACCGTCATCACCCGGTTTCGCATCCTGCTGAGCCTCATCCACCTCGGACACAGTCATGTTTCGCAGGACACCTGTCCTGTGCCCATACAAGCTGGCCAGGTACACACTCACGTACCCGAAGAACTTCCTGCGGTTTTTAGGACTGGGGTCCGCGGACAGCTGATCTGCATCACACAATGACATTTTAGAGTTAGGTTAGGGATGGGGACATTCGGCGGAGCAACAGCTGCTCCGCAATGGCTGCATGCACAGCATATGTACATATGGCCTGATCCTCACCAAGAATGTCAGGGATTCTCTCCCTTGCCGTGACCTGGCAGGTGTGGAGGTACCGCCTGGAAATAGCGGTGCTCATCTTCCGCTTCTTTATTTTAATCTGGCGGATCACCACACGCCTGCCAAGCTTGGAGATGGCAGAAGAGATCGCCCTGATCACTGCCACCAGGGAGGTTTTCGGGACCCTGGATGCTGAGGGCGGTGTGTCCCTGAAGTACGCCAGGAACTCGGAGGTGTTGACCAGGTATGCCTTTATGGTAGTGACAGCCTTCCCCTCATTGAGGAGATAATCGGGCCACCTATTCATAAGAGAGTAGATATAAAATTAAAATGGAACACATCCATCCATCCATCCATCCATCCACCCCCTAACATCGGGGACAGAAGGCAGCATTTAACATGTAAAACTTACTGATGTATCCTCCTAATGTTGGGGAGGAACATCCAGTTCTGCAGCATAGTTTGACCTTCTGTAAGGAAAGCCAAGAAGAGCATGATCCGGCGGACTTTGGACTTCTGGTTCTCCTCATGCTTTTTGGTTCCACAGGAGCCCTTGAGGTGCATCCAGTAGTCATCCAGGTATTCGACTGAATACAGAACCAAGTTAGCTTGAATGCATAACAGAATTAGGGGGAAACTGTGCAAAGCAGTACCATTACTCACTGATTGATTGCGGGAAATTGGGGAACTCGCTGAACACAGCCAGTGTGGTGGGCCTGGGCTTGTCAGGTTTTGCTGACCGCGGGCCTGGCCTGGACTCCATTTCATCCTCATCAGCCTCATCATCAGGGGCTTCAGGCAAGGGAGCATCAACAGCCTCAATCTCCACCTCTGAGGGCCTCTGCTTGATGACCTGTTAAAATGTGTTATGGTTAAAGTTTTGCTACTCTTGGTACTAATGCACACAGATGTCCTCCACTTCAGTGGTTCTCCCTGGTTACTGCAGGACAACCTGGAAGAGGGAACCTGGAGGACCAGGGCCAGACAAAGGAGGGACAGGGCCAGGGGGGGACATGGAGGACCAGGGCCGGACAAAGGAGGGACAGGGCCGGGGGGGGCATGGAGGAACCAGGGCCTGGAGGCCCCATGGAGGACCAGGGCCGGACAAAGGAGGGACAGGGCCAGGGGGGGGACATGGAGGAACCAGGGCCTGGAGGCCCCATGGAGGACCAGGGCCGGACAAAGGAGGGACAGGGCCAGGGGGGGGACATGGAGGAACCAGGGCCTGGAGGACCACAGGAGTGGAGAACATATATGTACATCACATATTTTTTATTTCAGGTAAGTATTACAGTAAAATAAAAACTTATGCATACATCATCTATCTGTTTTATTATTCTTCTTGCCTTTTTAGACCATCTGATGTGGTAACTGAGCGTTTTACGCAGAGCCTGCAGGTCCTTTATCAACTGCAGGTTCTTGACGTGGTGATTCTTTAAGTGCTTCCCCAAATACATATAGCGGTTCTCACACATGGGGCAGTACAAAGGTGTCTTTGGCGGGGTCATCTTGCTATATCTGCACATAATAGAGGAAAAACCCGTTATTAATCTCACAGTGGTGCCGCACAAATACATACTAGCAGCGGTAGAATGCGGTACCTCCGGAGAACCACAACGCTGTGTGCAGCACATCCATGCCGGGAACGGAGAAGCCCTGGGCCCGCCACACACTCAGAGGAGCAGCCCATGGATCCTGGAGGAACCGGGTTGTTCTGCAGGACCCATGGTGGTTCTGCAGAACAACCCGGTTCCTCCAGGAACCAGGGGCTGATCCACGGAGTCTGTGGCGGGCCCAGGGCTTCTCCGTTCCCGGCATGGATGTGCTGCACATGGCGCAGCGCCAGTACTTTTCCTCTCCCCCTGCTCCTCACACACTTGGAGAGCGTGTGTGGTGGGGGGCGAGGGGGGGGGGCGCTGGCCACGCGGTGGGTCCGAGAGCACGCAACGTTGTGGCATATACAATGTATCGAAAACAAGTAACAACAAATAACCCGTTTATGCACGGATGCATTACACGGCTTATTACACAGCGTATTACAGAAAGTTACACACTGAATGGTCAGAAACACGGGGACGGACCAGCATTTTCACACCTCATAGGTTCACCATGCTTTCACGTGTTAAAAACAAACCATGGGTTTTAAACTTAAAAGGACAACAACGACCTTACCGTTGAAGCGGTAAAAAAAGAAAAGTTTTCGGTGTGGAAAAACACGTGGTCCGCTCTGCTCCTCGATGGCACTAGGTAAAACACAGCAGGCCCTCGCTGCACGTTTATCAGACAAGACAGTTTCGAGAATCAGCTTGGGTCTTTTCCCGGGAATTACGGAATATCTGTGATGATACGTGGCAGAAAAAAGAAAAACAAAAGGATAAACAGGAACAAATACTTGAAAGTCATTAACTGTCAGATGCAACCTGCCACAGAGACATCATCAACCACCAAATCATATAAACTAGGTTTATTAAACATTAGATCTCTGTCAGGAAAATCCCTTTTAATTAATGACTTTATTATTGACAACAATCTTGATGTTATGTTTTTAACAGAAACATGGTTACATGAATCTAATGAAGAAGTAATACTGATGGAGTCGACACCTCCAAACTACAATTTCCTTTGTGAGAGCAGACAGCAAAGGAAAGGTGGAGGAGTAGCAACATTGTTTAATGATTCACTAAAGTGTAAAAAGGTGTTTTTGGGAAAATTTGACTCTTTTGAACATTTGGCTCTCAAGGTAAAGAGCCCGGTACGAACTATGTTTCTGAATGTTTACAGACCTCCTAAGTCCACATCAAATTTTTTTAAGGATTTTAGTGACCTCTTGTCTGTGATATGTGTTGATTATGACTGTTTAATTATTGTGGGAGACTTCAACTTTCACGTTGACAACCCTGAAGACAGAAGTGCAAAAGAACTGTGTGACACACTTAAAAACTTTGGTTTAACTCAACATGTTAAACAGCCAACACACAAACAGGGGCATATTTTAGACTTAATCATCACTAAAGGTCTAAAGATTTCACAGGTCAATGTAACTGATGTTGCCCTATCCGATCACTTCTCCGTTACCTTTGAATGTATCATTACCAGTGACTCATTTAGCCGAAGGGACATCGTAAGAAAACGCACCTTTAAGGACAATGCCACTGAAACTTTTATTCAAGCTTACTCTGCTACTTCAACCTTGGGCTGCAACTCAGTAGATGAGCTAGTAGATAACTTTCAGTCTAAAGTCTCAGACATCATTGACTGCATTGCTCCAGTTAAAGTGAAGGTTGTTTCCGGGAAGAAAAAATCTCCTTGGAGAAATGCTCCAGCAGTTAGAAGTGAAAAAAGGGAATGTCGAAAAGCTGAACGCAGGTGGAGAAAGAATAGACTCCTGGTTCACTATGACATCTATAAAGAGAGACTTAACAGATATAACTTACAATTGAAAAATGCAAGAGAATCTTTCTTCTCTGAGATCATTAAGAAAAACATTAATAATGCTCGTGTCTTATTTTCCACAGTCGACAGGTTAACAAATCCTCCTGTGTCCGTGGCTTCAGAACTCCACTCCACCAGGGCCTGCAATGAATTTGCTAACTTCTTTACTGAAAAAATCCAAAAGATTAGAGGATCTGTTTGTACATCCATACTAAGTTCAGTACCAACGTTGTCTCCTACCAGAATTGATTTGACCAAATGTCCCAATTCAGCCAAATAAACTCCAAAAGCTTAGAGCAGATTATTCAGCAGCTGAGTTCCTCTTCATGCTGTCTTGATGTTCTACCCACAGCTTTCTTTAAAAAAGTTTTACCTGTCATAGCGTCTGATTTGACTCAGATAATAAACACGTCCCTTCTGTCAGGTGTTCTCCCCCAGTCCCTAAAAACAGCAATTATCAAACCACTGCTGAAAAAGAATAATTTAGACAAACTTCTACTCCAGAACTACAGGCCCATCTCAAACCTCCCCTTTATCAGTAAGATTATTGAAAAAGCTGTGTTTCAACAATTAAACACCTTCTTAACAACGACCAGCCGCTTTGATGTTTTCCAGTCAGGTTTCCGTGCTCACCACAGTACAGAGACCGCCCTTATCAAGGCGTTTAATGACATCCATATAAATACAGATTGTGGAAGAACCACCGTGTTGGTTCTATTGGACCTCAGTGCAGCATTTGATACTGTCGATCACTCCATCCTGTTAGACCGTCTGGAAAACTGGGTCGGCCTCTCTGGTACAGCTCTCCACTGGTTTAAATCCTACTTAAAGGACAGGAACTTTTTTGTATCAGTAGGTAACTTTACATCAGAGATGACAAAAATCACATGTGGGGTTCCCCAAGGGTCCATCCTGGGTCCCCTCCTATTCAATATCTACATGCTCCCTCTAGCCCAGATAATAAAAAATAACAACATCAGCTACCATAACTATGCAGACGACACACAGCTCTACATCACCATGTCACCAGGTGACTATGAACCAATTCAGGCACTGAGTAAATGCCTAGAAGAAATCAATGCATGGATGTGCCAAAATTTTCTCCAATTGAATAAAAACAAAACTGAAGTAATAATATTTGGACCAATAGAGGAAAGATCAAAAGTTAGCACACAGCTTCAGTCGCTTCAGCTAAAAACCACTAATCAGGCCCGAAATCTGGGAGTAGTGATGGACTCAGACCTGAACCTTCAAAAGCATCTAAAGACAATTACAAGGTCGGCTTTCTATCACCTGAAGAACATTTCTAGGATTAAAGGACTGATGTCTCAGCAGGATCTGGAAAAACTAATCCATGCGTTTATATTTAGTAGAATTGATTACTGCAACGGTGTTTTCACAGGACTTCCTAAAAAGTGGATCAGAACGCTGCAGCTGATCCAGAACGCTGCTGCCCGCGTCCTCACTAAGACTAAGAAAGTAGAGCACATCACCCCAGTTCTAAAGTCCTTACACTGGCTCCCTGTATCTCAGAGAATAGACTTTAAAATACTTCTGTTAGTCTATAAATCCTTAAATGGCTTAGCACCTAAATACATCACAGACTTGTTATCAGCGTATCAACCCTCCAGACCACTCAGGTCTTCAGGCTCCAGCCTACTCCACATACCGAGAACCAGAACTAAACATGGAGAAGCAGCATTTAGTTCCTATGCTCCGTTTATCTGGAACAAACTTCCAGAAAACTGTAAAAGTGCGGAAAGCCTGAGTTCTTTTAAATCAAGATTAAAAACACATCTGTTTAAAATTGCCTTTGACTGTTCTAGTTAAACAGTTTTACTGTTTTTAATGTTCTTTTTTGTTACTACATTCTATCCCTACTTGCTTTTATTCTATTTTCTATCTACATTTTATTATTTTGGTATATCTTAATCATGTAAAGCACTTTGTATTGTCTTGTACTGAATTGTGCTATATAAATAAATTTGCCTTGCCTTGCCTTAAAAACCGTGTGCGCTCACCTGGCTGGTCAGTTATTCAATGACCCGTCTGCTCCGCTCCGCTCCGCTCCGCTCCGCTCCCCCCTTGGTCTAGGTAAACGGAAATGGCCGAAGTGGCCGGACTACGGGACAAACTTCCACGTTGTTCGGGTACATATGGTGGATATCGGCCGCTGGATCACGTGACCCAGATAGCCCAGCGGTTAGTCATCCGCCCGCTGATGCGGGAGACCCGGGTTCGACTCCCAGAGGGCACGGCACATTTTCAACTTTTTTTCTATTATATAGGACCGCTTTAATAGGAAATATTAGGACTATGAGCGCCGGTTGGTGCATGGTTCCGGTAGACTAGTGGTCTGTGCCCCGGCGTCTTCCCCCAGCGACCGGGGTACGAGTCTTGGTTGTCGGAACCTTTTTTTTCCCCCAATTAATAGTTATTTTTGGACTTGTTTATGTTTATCCCAAAATCCACGTGCATTTCCGTGGTACCAGTGGCCGCGTGGTTAAGGTGCCTGCTCTTATAGACTAGCACATGGGCACGACTCCCAGTTCCCAGTGCTGAAACAGAGATTGCGGGCCTGTAGGACTTTACAGCCTTCATCTTCCTATCAGTGACCACTAGACTACTGGAACCACTTTTATTTCTAATTAACCCAAATATCACGCATTTTTAACCTAATTAATAGTTATTTTTGGACTGCTTTTTTCCCTTTAATTTTGTTTAAATTTACCCCTATTAGTTGATTTTATCCTCCAGAAAAACAGGGGGGGAATGGAACATCTCTACCCGGGGCAAAGCTCCACTCTTTCCCTGCATGGAGGTGGAGTGAGTACATGGCCTGTTGCCCATCCCCCACCCACATACACTTCCACGGAGATATATCATACAGAATCACTATGTACAAAAGGCTGCATTTAATATGGGACAGAGGGCGGCATTTTACATTACAGGGCAAACTCCAACATGGAAGACAATACATTGCACACGGGATTACAATTGTCCTTGGCTCATTCTGGAACCATGGAGGACCAGGGGCGGCCAGAGCAGGGCCAGGGCCTGGTGGGGGAACCAGATCCAGGGCCTGGTGGGGCCATGGAGGACCAGGGGCGGCCAGAGGAGGGCCAGGGCCTGGTGGGGGGAACCATGGAGGACCAGGGCCTGGGGGGACCATGGAGGAACCAGGGACTGGACAGTGCTACACTATGATGGTCTTACAGAACCACTATGTACAATAGGCTGCATTTAATATGGGACAGTAGGCGGCATTCACAGTTGTGTACAAAAGGCTGCATTTAATATGGGACAGGGGGCAGCAATTTACAGTACAGTGCAAACTCCAATATGAAAAGCATTACATTCCACATGGGATTGCTAGGGTTTTTGGCTCGGCTCAATCTGGGACCATGGAGGAACCGGGGGGGGGGGGGGGTGCACCACAGAGGTCATTTACCCAGGAAGGAGGCACCACTGGCCCGCAACAACCCCCCTGGAGCTAACACCCCCCTCCCTGGAACAGATTCTGGGTCCTGGAAGAACCTCCAGGGTCCTGGAGGAACCAGGGGAACCACTATGTACAAAAGGCTGCATTTAATATGGGACAGAGGGCGGCATTTTACATTACATGGCAAACTCCAACATGAAAAGCATTACATTCCACATGGGATTACTATGGTTTTTGGCTCGGCTCAATCTGGGACCATGGAGGAACCAGGGGGGCACCACGGAGGTCATGTGTCCAGGAAGGAAGCACCACTGGCCCGCAACAACCCCCCTGGAGCTAACACCCCCCCTCCCTGGAACAGACTCTGGGTCCTGGAGGAACCTCCAGGGTCCTGGAGGAACCAGGGGAACCACTATGTACAAAAGGCTGCATTTAATATGGGACAGAGGGCGGCATTTTACATTACAGGGCAAACTCCAACATGAAAAGCATTACAGTCCACATGGGATTACTAGGGTTTTTGGCTCGGCTCAATCTGGGACCATGGAGGAACCAGGGGGGCACCACGGAGGTCATGTGTCCAGGAAGGAAGCACCACTGGCCCGCAACAACCCCCCTGGAGCTAACACCCCCCTCCCTGGAACAGACTCTGGGTCCTGGAGGAACCTCCAGGGTCCTGGAGGAACCAGGGGAGGCACCACAGAGGTCATGTGTCCAGGAAGGAAGCACCACTAGCCCGCAACAAACTCCCTGGAGCTAACACCCCCCTCCCTGGAACAGACTCTGGGTCCTGGAGGAACCTCCAGGGTCCTGGAAGAACCAGGGGGGCACCACGGAGGTCATTTACCCAGGAAGGAAGCACCACTAGCCCGCAACAACCCCCCTGGAGCTAACACCCCCCTCCCTGGAACAGACTCTGGGTCCTGGAGGAACCTCCAGGGTCCTGGAAGAACCTCCAGGGTCCTGGAGGAACCAGGGGAGGCACCACGGAGGTCATGTGTCCAGGAAGGAAGCACCACTAGCCCGCAACAAACTCCCTGGAGCTAACACCCCCCTCCCTGGAACAGACTCTGGGTCCTGGAGGAACCTCCAGGGTCCTGGAGGAACCAGGGGAACCACTATGTACAAAAGGCTGCATTTAATATGGGACAGAGGGCGGCATTTTACATTACAGGGCAAACTCCAACATGAAAAGCATTACATTCCACATGGGATTACTAGGGTTTTTGGCTCGGCTCAATCTGGGACCATGGAGGAACCAGGGGGGGCACCACGGAGGTCATGTGTCCAGGAAGGAAGCACCACTGGCCCGCAACAACCCCCCTGGAGCTAACCCCCCCCTCCCTGGAACAGACTCAGGGTCCTGGAGGAACCAGGGGAGGCACCACGGAGGTCATGTGTCCAGGAAGGAAGCACCACTAGCCCGCAACAAACTCCCTGGAGCTAACACCCCCCTCCCTGGAACAGACTCTGGGTCCTGGAGGAACCTCCAGGGTCCTGGAAGAACCTCCAGGGTCCTGGAGGAACCAGGGGAGGCACCACAGAGGTCATGTGTCCAGGAAGGAAGCACCACTAGCCCGCAACAAACTCCCTGGAGCTAACACCCCCCTCCCTGGAACAGACTCTGGGTCCTGGAGGAACCTCCAGGGTCCTGGAAGAACCAGGGGGGCACCACGGAGGTCATTTACCCAGGAAGGAAGCACCACTAGCCCGCAACAACCCCCCTGGAGCTAACACCCCGATGCGTCGACGCATGCGTCGGTCTCATAGAGCGAAACCCGTGCCGATGCGTGTGTCGCTACGGAAAAGTCACGTGACCGATACAGCAACTGTTTCGGTCACGTGACCAATACAGAAGCGGTTTCGAGTTGATTGATGCGCCAAACTGTGTATATAAGGAAGCGCATCTGTCAATGGGATGCATCTGCCAAAACAATCTTGCGTGTTTTGCGATTAGACAAATTATGGAGCTCCCGCAACCAAAAAGAAAGGTTTCTGCTGTGTGGAACCACTTTGATGTCATTTCGGAAAATAAGGTATTTGTTTTAATTTCCTTGTTTCATCCTGTTCCTCTGAGTTTCCACTTGATTTTCTGAATAGAAATTCATTTCAAAGTGACCTGTAGTTTACTGTTCGTGTTATTTTCTGCAGGTTAAATGTCGCAATTGCTCAACAGAGCTTTCATATCTGAATAACAGCACCTCCTCAATGCTGAGGCATTATAGGGCCAAGCATGAGAATGAAATCCATGATACACCCATGACAAACTCAGGTATACAGGTGTTTTACAACTTACTGACTTTGATTTCTTGATCATTCCAATTAATTTATACTTTTCCATTTCAACCATCAAGCTTCCAGGAAGCAGATTCTAGATGAGGCTGTGCTTAATTTCATTGTGAAGGACTGCCAGCCCCTCAGCGTTGTGGAGAATGAAGGGTTCAGGGAGCTGGTTCAGCTCCTTGAGCCCTCATATGTTTTGCCAACCAGAAAGGTTTGTGTGGACATTATCTAAAGTGGTAGTTTATTTATCAAATTTATTTTAAATGTATTGATTTTTCTTCTGGTTTGACTTTGTGTGGTTTTCAGACCATCAAACAAACTTTGGCCAAAAAGTACGAGGAGGAACGGGAACGAGTGAAAATGGAAGTACAGCAAGCTGTGGCAGTGAGTATAACCGCTGACATGTGGACATCTGTGAACATGGAGGCTTACTTCGCTCTAACCTGTCACTACATTAATGAAAATTTGCAGCTGTGTACATCTGTGTTAGGTGGTGCAATACTTTCCACAAAGTCACACTGCTGACAATTTGGCCCAAGTAAAAAAGGCCATGATGGAGGACTGGGCCATAACAAATAAAGTAAAGTGTCTTGTGACCGACGCAGCACCAAACATGATTGCATGCACTAGACAGCTCCAAATTCGGCACTTAATTTGCATTGCACATAGTCCTCAATTTATTAGTTAGAAAATCATGTGATCAGATCCCCACTCTTACATCCATCAGACACAAAGCCAGGCACATTGTCACATACTTCAGATCAAGCACTACAGCCAAGGAGAAGCTTGCTCAAGTGCAGCAACAGATGGGGCGACCAACCCTGAAACTTATCAATGAGGTGCCAACACGCTGGAACAGCACATATGAAATGCTGTCAAGGCTGCATGATGAGAAGGAAGCAGTGTGGGTATCTCTGGCCTCTCTAAAAACAGATTTGACTCCACTTACAGCTGATGAGTTTTACCATCATAGGAGAAACACTACTTGTGCTTGCTCCTTTCCATCAAGCTACAGTGGAGTTGTCTGCAGAGAGGCGAGTGTCAGGATCAAAGGTCATCCCAATGATGAAAATGCTCTATATGGCACTTGAGCGTAATGCTTCAACTTTGCACACTGACACAGCACGACACCTACATGAAACCCTGAAACGTCGAGTTACAGACACTGCTTCCAACCTGGAGTCATTAGGAGTGTTGACCCTGGCGACACTTCTAGACCCCAGATTTAAATCACTCGGGTTCCACAGTTCCTCCAAGTGCAATGAGGCCCTCAGCAGACTGCGGACAGAATGTGCCTCAATAGTTGGAGGCTCAAATGAGCCACAGCCGGAAACATCTTCACAACAGCTGTCTGCCCCCACTTCAGGCATGATATTGAGCATTATTTTTTGTTGTTTGTAAATCATGTACTAAAATGCCAATTTGTTTTTTTGGTTTTTTTAGATGACCTCTGGGAACATTTTGATCTTGAAGTGGGGGAGGCAGATCAAAAGTGCCACAGCTGATGCCATCGATGAGGTCAATAGATTCATGGCAGAGGGCAATACTGCGAGGTCCCAGGATCCTCTTGTATATTGGAAAAACCACAAGAGTGTTTATCCAAACCTCTTCCGCCTGGCCTTAAAATTTTGTGCATTCCAGCATCATCTGTGCCGTGTGAGCGGTGTTTTCCACAGCTGGAGAACTGATATCGAAAAAGCGGAACAGACTGAATTTCAAAACGTTGCAACAACTTATTTTTTTGAATAAAAATTTGTAATAAATAATATTTGAACAAGCATCTTCATTCACATGTTTAATTAGAGGCTATTACATTATGATACAGGTTCTCAATTATTTATTGACTGTATCTAAAATATCAAAGATGTTTTAATAATATTACAATGCACCATACAATGAATTGCATCATATTAGGTGTATATAATAGGTCCTCCAAATCAGTGTCAGTTAACTCTGTCAACTAGGTTACCTGTAGGGATTTTTAATGTCCAGCAAGGTGTCAGTATTCAGTGACACAGTATCGACACAGCTTGGTTATGTGTCAAAACGTTTCATGACGCCTCATCAACCCATCACTAATACATATACTGCACTACCAGTTACTAACCCTAACCCAATAGAACCCATTGATAGCCTCCTGTCACCCAGTGGACCCTACTGACATTCTCAAAAACGTAAGGTAAGGCTGCCATCCAGTGGCCAACGTTCAGTATTACATGTGCTCCCTAAGGACTTCTATGAAGCCCTGGCGGCCCGTTCAAATGAACGCTCTACTGGCTCCACGTGAGTTCCCTGAATTTAGGGAGCATGTTGCGCCATGTCCCTGTAAAATTCATAGGACCATAGAGACAGGGGGGACGAAATCCTCTAATCCTAACCCTAACCCTTGGAAAAAAGGAAAAGAAAAGCAAAGAAAAGCGGAATTAGAGAAACAGAAAAATAACAAACACTAAAACACAGCAAAGCTCAACCCAAAAAGCACATATAAAAGACAGACAACTCCAGACAGAGACAAACACATCGAACTTGACGAAGGGGATAAAAGGGGCCTGTTAGAAACAACATTTATTAATAGATAGCCAAGGCGACTGGGGATGGGAGACTTGGTGGCTGACCGACACCATGATGGCCAGTGCATTCCAGTTCCCCCCTTCGGGGGGACTGTCATATCTTTGGTTCCCTACCCTTTTGAATGACCCGCATCGACTTTTCTGGTTTTCATCCTATACCCTAACCCTAACCCTAACAACTTACCGTGTAAATAGTGAACAGTGGGAGGGGAAAGAAGTCCGCTCTGGTCCTCAGGCAGTCGTGGACTGGGCTGTTAAGTACTGCTCCTCAGTCAATTGTTGATTGGCATGTTAGGTACCTACAGCTGGCCTTCTGCTCATGCAATCAAGAGTGCAGCAAGTGGCTGCAGGTGTACCAAGTAAAAGCATCCTGAGAACCAGGGGAAACACTGAGTCTCCACATCAGACCCTCCACATCAGACCCTGCACCCACCCCTGCTACCAGCAACCAAGCCCGCGGCACCAGCGCACACACACACACACACACACACACACACACCCATGGGACCATGGAGCGCCAACCTCCATAGACTTCCACATCCAGCCTAATCCTACACCGAAATGTCAAAATCCGCTCTCCCTGATATTTTGCTGCAATGCTTGACAATCCATGGGATTTAACATGTGATATTTGGGTAAAAGGGGCCAAATCGCCTAACCCTAATAAAGACTCATGAAACCATAATTATATTTTACCAATTTTAATCTAAAGAGAAAGGGATGCTTCAGTTCCACTGGTTTCTCACACAACAACGCTGACATAATTTCCGGACGAGAGAGAGAGAGAGAGAGAGAGAGAGAGAGAGAGAGAGAGAGAGAGAGAGAGAGAGAGAGAGAGAGAGAGAGAACTCACATTAATCATTTGCATATCAATTGTGTACACCCATTCAGGGGTGTTTACAGCATGATTAACAGTGTTCCGTTCATCACATTGGAGAGGATACTATAATGCAGACGTTGTCCTAGCTGACACGTTTCCCCCTAATCAGTCTTTCCGTCCAACGTAAGTATGTCAGGCTTCGGCCTCCAGAGTCCGTTTATCTGTGAACCTCCATGGTAGAGATCTACTATTTCATGCATTTATGTAGTCACATAATCTCTTACAATTCATCCTGTTGATGTGCCCCAATAGCACATCATAACAACCCCCCTCCCCCCGTTGGTGTGCCCCGAAGGCACAGCACAATGAAAGCAGTTCCAAAAAATGGGTTGGACAAAAATTTACCACCAATCACCATGAGTAATTCATAATTCCAGCATCTATCACTCAAAACCACAGTACCAGCATTTATCTACAATTTAGGGTTCAACTAATTGAGTTAGGACTCATATAGGTTCCTATGCGCACATTGTTTTAATTTTACATTAGACTAGGTAAGGCTAAGACTGTTCAGTAGCCAAGGTCGAATCTGTCTACTCTACACCCCCACCCCGAGAAACAACCTACTTGGCCTTCCACTCTCCATTCCATGGACAAATATCCATCACTTCCACACCTTACAAAATCCAGGAGTACCAGTAGGGGGCATCACAGGGGTGGGCAGGGCCTTTTACCGCCAGAAAAAACGCCATCCCCTCTTAGAGATGGTAAAAAACTGATGAGACCCTCAGGGAAACCCGCTCTTCCGGGCCCATCTGACCAAGAACACCCTGTATTGAACCTAAAATTACCATTACCAAGTGTTTTAAGGATCTTTGGTGCCAATCAGATCCTGGTTCTTCCTATATCAAAGCAAGAAGATTACATGAACTGTAGGTCTTGGTGTGTGGGTCCGGAGCAGGCAGTTTCCATTCGTTATCATAAAACCATAATGCAACATCATAGTATAAATGTCATCACAGAAAATCAAACATAATCCTGGAAGTCAGCGGAATAGGGTAGTTGAAAAACACAGTAACACAATATGAAAAAAGTCAGTACGTTGGCAGATGGGAATCTAATTGCGCAAAAGTAGTCGGCTCAGGGTTCTCAGGGAACTGTTCTCCATTTCAGAATAAAAAATCTTAGTTCTCCGGCTTCTTCTTCCCAAACTTTGTAAATCCTTTTCTTGTTTCTCCGCTTGCAGGATACGATTGAGCTGAATGGCAATGAGTATTCAGTTTTGGCTTGGGCATTGAGATGGTCGGCAGACACAAGGCTTTGTTGTCTGTTCGAAAACAGAAACAAATTAGTGTTCTTATCAAGCTCCCATTCATGTGTCATTTATTAAAAACGTCCTCCAAGCACTTTCATATCCAAGATATTCTTGCTCACAATTATTTAGCTCTCAGCATAAAATCCTGCACTGTAATTATTACATCTTACAGATCTATATTAAAGGAGTAATCTTGAAGTTCAAATGCATCTGCAGCAGTTTTTCTCCATAATTCTTAACCAAATTCATCTAATGTGTGTCTAACCTTTCAATGTCTAACAATTGAAAGTTGTTAGACTTAATAACTGTCATGGTTTAAGTTTTGTCTGGCTTCTTTGTTATTTTGCAGTTTACTCAGCTCTCCCTCGCTCAGCTATTAGTCACACCTCTGGACACTAATTAGTCTTTATTCCCGTCACCTGTCAGGCTGCAATTACTCCTGATCTGTTGCCACCTGTGTTCACCTCTTTATAAGACTCACCTCATTCTGTTCTCGTCGCCAGTCCATAGTGTTCACTCCCGCTCAGTCTCTGCCAGAATCCTTTGTCAGCTCAGTTTTTTGTTACAGTCAGCCAGAAGACTTACTTCGACTTTGTTTTTTGTTCCAGTCAGCCTATAGACTTTCCTTCAGCTTTGTTTTTGTTCCAGTCACTGCCTAGATCCAGCTCAGCTCTGTTCCCACTCAAGTTCTCAACTCCTGTTCACGACTCCCGGGTTCCGTTTTGCTCTCAAGTTCCAACTCCTGTTCTCAACTCCTGGTGAGCTGTTCCGGTCTCAAGTCCTCGGCTCTGATGTTCCGGTCTCAAGTCCTCGGCTCTGATGTTCCGGTCTCAAGTCCTCGGCTCTGATGTTCCGGTCTCAAGTCCTCGGCTCTGATGTTCTGGTCTCAAGTCCTCGGCTCTGATGTTCTGGTCTCAAGTCCTCAGCTCAGATGCTCCGTCCTGGTTTCTAGTCTTCGGCTCCAGAGTGCCTCCCGGTCAGTCTCTCTACACGCCTCCTGCCAGCCAGCTTCTGAACCCTACACCAGGGGTTTTCAAATTCATTGAATGTGAGCCTCCCCTTGGAATAGGTAAAGAGCCCCCCCCCCCACAAACCTACCACACACAGGTCCCTGCAGTAAATGCATCTTTCTTTTGTATCCTTGTATCCTAGAATGCTGTGTTTATAAAACAACTGATAGCCCAACACATGTTTTTTTATTGTATTTCTTTTAACAAAATACATTCATAAAAAATGCCTATTCATAAAATATACATCCAAATATTTCCATTTTACATGCTAATTTTACTGAAACATCACGGACAGAGGGCTTAGTTTTAAAATTGAACTCATTAGAGCAAATTCATAAACAATTGTTTTCACCAGCAGACAAACTGAACTAAACAAATGCCAATGTCAAACTGAACTCACATCAACAGGAGACGTCACCTGAAATAACAAAAAAGATAACCTGAATTTAACAGATGTCAACATATTCCATATTCCAACCTACTTTTTAGGATAATTATACACAATTTAGACCTAGTGCTGTTTTAACAAACAAGCATTTTATTAGTTGTTATCTCTTATCTGATGTATTTGTGATGTTTGGCACTTCGTGTTACCTCGTGTTAAAGTGCTCTTTAAATAATGATGACATTCATGATGATTATGATCAGAATAAACTTTTGCATCACCTCCCAGAAGCCGGAAAGAAAAGAGACAAAAACATTTTGTCTCTTTTTCACACCTCACCTAGTAACTGTAATATTTTAGTCTAAATACTTTAGCCTAAATATTTTAGGCTAAAATATTACACTTTTCATTTGTTTTTCTTCAATCCCTCTGTGATGTTTAGTGATTTCTGCCAAAGTCTGCAGCATTTTGATTTAATTCATCTCAATGCAGTATTTGCAAGCCATACTCTGATTGGATGGAAAAAAACTGTCTGTGATTGGCTTTAACAGCCGAGCCAGCGCACAGCTGGTGTTGAGCGTTGAATGAGCAGGTGCACACGAGCATAGTAGTGCGCGAGCAAAAATGGAACTCACCGCGAGGACAGTGGGTTGAGAAGAGTTTTTCAGACCGTGCCAGACTGGTTTTGAGCGTTGAGAGTTGTCTCACTGCGCGCTTGGATTGGTTCCTGCGCGCTCAAACAGAAGGCACGAATATCGCTACATAGTTTCACAGAGTTGAGCGGCAGCGCTGTCATCTTCTCTCTTCTTCTCTGTCTTCTCGCGCCTCCCCTGTGACTCTTTGGCGCCCCCCAGGGGAGGCGCGCCTCACCTATTGAAAACCCCTGCCCTACACCTTCGTCTGTTGAAAGACTCTGGGTTCCATCATCATCCATCTTCCACACTACTCAATAAACTCACTCCTAAGAACTAGCTCTGTGTGTGCGTGCTGTGTCTGGGTTCATCCTAGAAAAATATCATGACAACAATCTCATTTTATCCCCTTATTCATTTCACAGCTAGGTCATAGTTCATCTTATGTAATTTAACACATAATTTCAACAAAGAAATATACAAAAGCCTTTCGGAAAATCATTGCTGAACCAGCTCTAAAAAAACTTTACATGTATTCTAAAAAAAAAAAAACAGTAAACATGACATGTTTCATGAATTGACGCTACATAAATAAAATTGAATTGAATTAAACCCATAAGTTTGTAAAATATGCACCACTGTGTAGATTTCCAGAATTTCATTGTAATTTTAATCAGAAGCATTCCTATATATCGTTTGTCTTATTTCGAAAAGCTCAGCTGAGAAAAAGGAAGTCTTTGCATGCCCAAGGTCACACCAAGTTATAATTGGTTGATATTTAGGAAGAATGCGTAGCCTAGGGAGGAGACAGGAAGTAGTACTGTGAATCAGTTCCAGCTTGACGTGCATCAAACCAAAGGACTTCTAATTGAATACCCCTTTAGCCTAAAGTGAAGAGCAATTCTAACCCCTATAATAGCCTATTTCAATAATTTCTGATGGTTTTAACAGACAGCTTATCTGCTCAACCCTGGTTGTATTCCATATCCTTGTTTGACTGTGTTTGACACAAACCTTTAAACTGGAATATTATCCTGTGAACAGTCACCCCTTGTTCTCTTCAAAAACATCTCCCCCTGTTTATTTAACTGCTTCATACAACTCTAGATAAACAATTATGAGACTTTAAACCTGATTCATTTGTCTAACATTTGTATCATTGATAATAAACACAATCACAATTTTAACCTGTTATTTTATCCTGCAATTTTATCCTGTTCTCAGTTCTCATGTGTTCAGTCTAATCCTTGAAGAAATAAAATTTAAGTAGATTTTACTGTGATTTTCTTACACCTTCACTCATCCATTATTATTACTATTGCATTTCCCACAGTTCTTCCAAAGTTAGGCAGCAGTGTGTGTGTAATTTCATCACGCAGTGATTTATAAATCCTTATTTTACGTTTGCACTACCTGTTGTCCCAGCAGACTAATCATATCAATAAATTAAAAGTTCTCTCCAACCCTAGAATTAGCATTTTCATATCATTATCCTCCACGTCGAGAAGGAGCCAGTTGAGGTGGCTCGGGCATCTGGTCAGGATGCCTCCTGGACGCCTCCCTGGTGAGGTGTTCCGGGCACGTCCCACCGGGAGGAGACCCAGGGGGAGACCCAGGACACGCTGGAGGGACTATGTTTCTCTGCTGGCCTGGGAACGCCTTGGGATTCCCCCGGAGGAGCTGGCCCAAGTGGCTGGGGAGATGGACGTCTGGGCCTCCCTGCTGAAGCTGCTACCCACGCGACCCGACCCTGGATAAGCGGAAGTTTGGATATCATTATGTATTTCAGTCTATCGTGGTTATTGCAGAAATTGTGTAATTCCTTCAAACCCTTTAAATATTCACCAACTGTGGTTAAACCATCAACATTAATTTCGTTGCTCTTTTAATTCTATGTTCAGCTTTAGTAGCTGCATTTTAATCTGCGGATTAAATAAGTTCTTGGATGAACGTGTCTCTGCATTCGTATTTGTCTGGACCTCTGTAATTTCATGAACTTTGTGTTTTGAGCGTGGACCTGGTCAGGACAGAGAAAGTCTTCTCTGATGCTTCTTCTTTTGGCAACCCCAGCAAATCTCAAAAATGTTTACGGTCAGTGTTAGGTTTCCAGTAATCCCTGTGGGATCCCCTTGTTGTCTCCTGTGTCCAACCTGGTTTCAAGTGCCTTAGCCGTCGACACACTTTCACCACCTGTGATAAGTTCATAACAGTTTCAAACCACAACAGTTTGTCCTGGGTGTTTCCACACCCCATGTGTGTGAAATGTCTCTCCACAATTTCCGCTTAGAGCAAAACTATATCCATGCCTTCTCATAGGCCGAATCATGAAGCATCGTTGTAAGCCCATAACATCACCTCATGTCCTGTTAAGTGTCCTGTGTTAGACCCCATTTATCCCAAGATGCATACTGCTGAATCACCATATTTAAATGTTTCTTACCTCTAGAGTGTGTTAAAAATAAGTATCCACTTCCTCTTCTCGCATCCGCGCTCGAGCCAGTTCAGAACACCACCGTCTTTACCAAATTAGACTTAAGCAACGCTTACCATCTAGTTCAAATCCGCCAGGGGGATGAGTGGAAGACGGCTTTCAAGACCCCCCTGGGTTACTTTGTATATCTGGTTATGCCCTTTGGATTGTGCAATGCCCCGTCCGTTTTCCAAGCTCTGGTAAACGACGCCCTCTGAGACTTCCTCAATGTTTTCGTCTTCGTCTACCTACATGATATTCTAATCTACTCCCGAGACTTCACCAAACACCTTCACCATGTATGACTAGTCCTGCAGTGGCTGCTGGAAAACCGTCTCTTTGTCAAACCCGACACTGGAGTTGATGCTGTTCTCTCCCAAAATGCTGACGACCAAAGGCTCCATCCCTGTGCCTTTTTATCCTGATGCTTAACCCTCTCCGAACAAAATTATGACGTGAGAGACCGCAGATTACTAGCCATAAAACCCGCCCTAGAAGAATGGCGCCACTGGTTAGAGGGGTCCGAGCAGCCCAACTGGACGGATCATAATAACTTCGCAACCTAAAGTCAGCCCAACAATTCAACCCCGACAAGCACATTGGTCCCTATTCTTCTCCCGTTTCAACCTATCCATCACCTACCGTCCTGGCTCTAAGAACCAGAAACCCAACGCCCTTTCTCGCCTCCACGTACCCCAAGACTCGGACCCGGAACCAGCACCCATCCTTTCATCCACCTGTGGCGCCCTCCGTTGGGAGATCGAGGACCTTATCTCCCGGGCACTGAGGTAAGAACTGGACTCGGGAAATGGGCCCCCCAATAGAACCTACATTCCCCGCGCTGCACGCTCCCAGTTATCAACTGGAGTCACTCCTCCAAGCTCTCTGCTCAACCCAGCATCCAAAGATCCCTCTCTCACATCTCCCGGCAGTTCTGGTGGCCATCCATGGCTAAGGACATCCGGGAGTATGTCCTCGCCTGCCCCGTGTGCGCCCAGAATAAATCCTCCTACAGACCTCAAGCGGGCCTCCTGCGGCCACTCCCCATCCCTAAATGCCCCTGGTCCCACATTGCATTAGATTTTGTCACCAGTCTTCCACCTTCCCAGGGAATGATGACAATGTTAACCATAGTCAATTGTTTCTCGAAACCCTGTCACCTTGTTGCCCTCCGTAAGCTCCCTTCTGCCATCCAGACAGCTCAGCTCCTGGTCAAGCACATCTTCCGTCTATACGGCATCCCTCAGGACATCTTGTCTGACCGTGGTCCCCAGTTTACCACCCGTGTTTGGAAGGAGTTTGCCACCACCGGATCTCCCTGGTTCCTCCAGCTGTCTTCGGACCACCCCCCTCGCCGCTGCTGCTCAAGCCCCTCACGGACTCCACCTGCCCACCCACTGGCCACTCTATCACCTGCTGCCATCCCGGGAAGTTCAATTCATGAAACATGTCATCTCAAGGCACTTTACAAAGTCAAATTCAACAGATGGCCGGAGAGTGTTTTTACCACTGGGTTAGACAACAATCTGACGCCGGGCAGGGTGGAGACGGTCATCCTTATATGAGACCCGTTGCTGATTGGGGAAACGACCTGCAGGTGTGAGGGGTCCACAGGCAGCAGATGTGACAGGTTCCCCCCTCAAGGCAACCCGGGTGGTGACTGTCCGCTTGTGGAAATCCTAGATGAGCTGAGGCTGGCTGAAAGGCTGAACGTGGTTCCCAGCTACATTCCTCTGGACCGTATCCCTCCCAGTCAACCAAGTACTGGAAACCACGTCTTACGGGCGAACATCTAAAAGTCATCGCCACGGTGTAGGCTGGGGCGTCGTCTACAATCCTGGGGGGTGGTGGTCGCTTGACAGGAGGAGATAAGGGGCTAGACAAGACAGGCTTTATTTGGGAGACATGAAACGATGGGTAGATCCACATCGTCCTGGGGATGTTCAGGACACGAATTGTTACAGGGTTAATAATCCGGTCAATGGTAAAGGGACCAACAAACCTAGACATAAGCTTCCTGGAAGTGACTCTCAAGGGCAAATTCCTGGTGGACAACCAGACCTCCTGACCAGGTCGGTAATTGGGAGCGGGGTGTCGGTGGCGAATTGGCGAGAAGATGGTCTTCTTTCTGCAGTTCTGGAGAGAGCTGCTCGTGTCTTTTGCCAGATCCTGTGACATCTCCTAAGGTGGTGCTGAACTGAGGGAACAGCGAGTTCCCGCTCCTGAGAGGGGAAAATAGAGAAGGTTGATAGCCCAGAGAAATTTCGAACAGGGGACATACCTGTAGCGGAGCTGGTGAGTGAATTTGTGGGCATATTCTACCCATGGTAGGTATTGGCACCAAGAAGATGGTTTGTCCAGGATTATGCAACGGAGGGCAGCCTCTAAGTCTTGATTTGCCCTCTCCGTCTGGCCATTGGTCTGTGGGTGAAACCCTGAAGAGAGGCTAACTGTGGGTCCTATTGCCTGACAGAAAGCTTGCCAAACTTTGGAGGTGAACTGGGGCCCTCGGTCCGAAACAATGTCCAGTGGAATGCCATGAAGCCGGACCACATGGAGAACGAGGAGATCAGCAGTCTCTGTAGCCGTAGGCAACTTGGGAAGGGCAACAAAATGAGCAGTCTTTAAAAAACGGTCAACTAGGCGCGCATGTGGCGCAGCGGGTAGCGCGACCCATATACAGAGGCCTTAGTCGACGCGGTCGACCCGGGTTCGAATCTGACCCGCGGTCCTTTGCCGAATGTCTCTCCCCCTCTTCTACCCCCTTCCTGTCAGCCTACTTTCGGAAAAAGCGAGCCACTAGAGCCGCAAAAAAATCCCCCCAAAAAAAACGGTCAACTATGGTTAGGATGACCGTGTTTCCTTGGGAGAGAGGGAGACCAGTAACAAAGTCCAATGAGATGTGAGACCAAGGGTCTGCCTGAGACAGGCAGTGGTGTTGCAGAAAACCGGAGGGTGGTTTGTTGCTGGATTTCCCCGGGTTGCAGACTGTACAGGCAGTAACAAATTTACTGGTGTCTTGAGCCATGGAAGACCACTAGAAGTGCCTTCTTTAAGAGGGAGATGGTTCGTTTACTCCGGGATGGCAGGGCAAATTTGGAGGAGTGGACCCACTGCAAAACCTCAGACCGAACCCTTTCGGGAACAAAAAGTCGGTCAGAGGGGACAGTCGCTGGGAGTGGGCTGTTCAATGTTGGGCCCGCTTTACCAACTGTTCAATCTTCCAGCAGAGGTTAGCCACCACAATAGAGGTAGGCAAGGTGGTTTCAGGTTCCTCTTTGGGAAAATCGGGGTCAAACTGACGAGACAGAGCATCAGGTTTGGCATTTTTAGAGCCTGGTCTGAAGGTGAGAATGAAGTTAAAACAGGAGAAAAATAAGGACCAACGGGCATGATGGGGTGTTAGTCTTTTAGCGGACTGAATATAAGATAGATTCTTGTGGTCTTTCCACACTAAAAAAGGTTGTACGGAACCCTCCAGCCAATGGCGCCATTCCTCCAGGGCTAGCTTGACAGCTAACAGCTCACGGTCCCCCACACTATAATTTCGTTTGGCCTCTGTTAGCTGTTAGAGAAGAAGGCACAGGGCAACAACTGTTGTGCCAGCTTGTCGAACTGGGACAGAACTGCTCCTACCCCGGTCTCTGAGGCATCCACCTCAACAACGAATTGCTTATAAGGATCCGGCTGGATCAGGACTGGTGGGGAGGTGAAAAGCATTTTAATGCCTTGAATGCTGCAGCTGCCTCCGATGACCTCACAAAAGGTTCTTTGACGGAAGTGAGTCTGGTTAGAGGTTGGGCCACGAGACTTTCTATAGAAATTGGCAAAACCTAGGAAACGCTGAAGGTGCTTGCGGGATCTGGGTTCTGGTCACTCCAGCACTGAAATGCACTGAAGGACAATGAAAGTCCGCATTTCCCAGCCTTGACATATAATTTATTCTCCAGCAGGCATTGGGGACCTGCCTAACGTGACCGACATGCTCTTCCATAGTCTTGGAGAAAATTAATATGTCATCAAGGTAGACGAACACGAAATGGTTCAGGAAGTCTCTTTAGCACGTCATTCACTTGCGCCTGAAAGACAGCTGGGGCATTAGTTTAGGCCAAATGGCATTACTACTAATACTCAAAATGACCAACCGGGGTCTTAAAAGCCGTCTTCCATTCATCCCCCTCACGGATGCTAAGCAAATGATATGCATTAAGCAAGTCTAGTTTAGAAAAAACAGTTGCTCCTCCATGAGTAGCTCAAAGGCGGAGGACATGAGGGGCAACGGATATTTGTTCTTGACAGTGATGTCATTTAGGCCCCTATAATCGATACAGGACTTAAGGTCCGTCCTTTTTGCCAACAAAAAAAAAAAACCTGCCCTAAGGGGATGATGAGTGGCGAATGAGAC
>NW_023397057.1:0-70371 GCF_011125445.2 Fundulus heteroclitus | reverse complement strand
TTATTTTTTTTTTTACGTAACCCATAAAAGTCAAGAAAGCCTAAGGTTAAGACACGCCTCGACGGCGCAGGTTGAAAAGAAGGCTGCAGCGGCCTCTATTGGACGGTAAGCCTCAACTGCAGCTCTTACTATCCTTCCGCACCTGCACAGACTGGAAATTGAATACGCCCACGCAAGCACAACAAACACTTGAAAGCATGATTGGTTTCCCAACAACTCTCTGACGTGACGCTTTTCTCTGGCGCTTTATCCTTATCAAGACCAGCCTTGGAGGTAGAAAAAGCACAATTATCTACGCTAACGTAGAGACAATAACGCCCTTGTTTTTATTTCAGCAAAAGATGTTCAATAAACCGCACGTTCAGTCTGACCAGTGTCCGCTGAGGTGGACCATCTTGCATGATGAGGTATGTTTGTGAATCAAGTCAAGGAACTGCAGCAGCTTTTCTCTGTAAATGCTTTTGTGGTAACTACGCGTGTTTGTGCATAATTTTTTTAACCCAGATTCAGTTTCAAAACATCGCCCTAGCATGGAGCAGCTGCGCTTAGCGGGAGGCACGGGCTTGGTTAGCTGGACTGTGCAGCCTGAGCACAGCAGCTGAGCCTAAACGCTTGCGAACAAGCCTGAAGGAGCCCAACAACTACACAGTATTTGTCTCGGAACAAGCATGGAGGAGGGGCACCGCTCCTGGAGGTACTGCCAATACCAGGCCAATGCATGGAGCGGACGGAAGCAAGCCCCTATTCCATCTCCCAGTTCCAAAAATCAATTTAATATATGGTCCCCGGGTAGGGGAACGTATCAGATATTAAACTGATAAGAACAGATACTACACTTGATCTTAGCCAAAAGGCCGAGGAAGCAGATACCAGAAAACGAGTGGAGGAGAACCGGTCATATCAGAGGGCACCCTCCATTTTAATCAGGGTAGGATAACCAGCACGGAAACGTTGACTTTTTTTTTTTTTTTTTTAGCATACAATAAGAAGGGTAACCAGGGGAAATGACCAATTGGCCACATTTTTATGCTGTTCTGCAGCAGTAATCAACACAAATAAGCCAGTTGCAGGTGAAAGGACAGCAAAAGTAAAGCATTTTTCTTGCTTGTTCCTGCTCTGGTCCACCAATAGGGAGCTCAGAGCGATAACAAGTAATAAATTGCCATTTTTCTAGATATCTGCCTTTAAATGTGAACACAGCATTTATATATAGGCATACGATGGATTATTTTTTTTTTTTACGTAACCCATATAAAGTCAAGAAAGTCCTAAGGTTAAGACAAGCCTCGGACGGCAGCAGGCAGGTTGAAAAGAAGGGCTGCAGCGGCCTCTAGTGGACGGTAGGCCTCAACTGCAGCTCTTACTCCTTCCGCACCTGCACAGACTGGAATGAATACGCCCACGCAAGCACAACAAACACTTTGAAAGGCTATCATTGGTTTTTCCAAACAACTCTCTGACGTGACGCTTTCTCTGCGCGTTTATCCTTATTCAAGACCAGCCTTGGAGGGTAGAAAAAAGCACAATTATCTACGCTAACGTAGAAACATAAACGCCCTTGTTTTATTTCAGTAAAGATGTTCCAATAAACAGCACGTTCAGTTTGACCATGTGTCCGCTGAGGTGGACATCTTGCCATGATGAGGTATGTTTGTGAATCAAGTCAAGGAAACTGCAGCAGCTTTTCTCTGTAAATGCTTTTGTGGTAACTACGCGGTGTTTGGCATAATTTTTTAACCCAGCGTCAGTTTCCAAACAACATCGCTAGCATGAGCAGCTAGCTGCGCTAGCAGGAGGTACGGCTGGTTAGCTGGACCTGTGCAGCCCTGAGCACAGCAGCGCTGGGCTTAAATGCTTGCGACAAGCCTGAAGGAGCCCACAACTACACAGTATTTGTCTCTGAACAAGCATGGAGGGGTGCACCGCATCCTGGAGGTACTGCAATACCAGGCCCGATGCATGGAGCGGACGGAGCAAGCCCCTATTCCATCTCCTCAGTTCCAAAAAATCAATTTAATATATGGGCCCCGGGTAGGGGACGTATCAGAATTTAAACTGATAAGAACAGATACTACACTTGATCTTAGCCAAAAGGCCGAGAAGCGATACCAGAAAAAGGGTGGAGGACGACCGGGTCATTCAGAGGCACCTCCTTTTAACTCAGGGTAGGATAACCAGCACGGAAACGGTTGACTTTTTTTTTTTTTTTTAGCATACAATAAAGAAGGTAACCAGGGGAAATGACAATTGGCCACATTTTATGCTGTTCTGCAGCAGTAAATCAACACAAATAAGCCAGTTGCAGGTGAAAAGGACAGCAAAAGTAAAGCATTTTCTTGCTTGTTCCTGCTCTGGTCCAATAGGGAGCTCAGAAGCGATAACAAGTAAATAAAATTGCCATTTTTTCTAGATATCTGCCTTTAAATGTGACACACAGCATTTATATATAGGCATACGATGGATTATTTTTTTTTTTTACGTAACCCATAAAAGTCAAGAAAGTCCTAAGGTTAAGACAAGCCTCGGACGGCGCAGGTTGAAAAGAAGGGCTGCAGCGGCCTCTAGTGGACGGTAGCCTCAACTGCAGCTCTTACTCCTTCCGCACCTGCACAGACTGGAAATGAATACGCCCACGCAAAGCACAACAAACACTTTGAAAGGCATCCTTGGTTTTCCAAACAACTCTCTGACGTGACGCTTTCTCTGCGCGTTTATCCTTATTCAAGACCAGCCTTGGAGGTAGAAAAAGCACAATTATCTACGCTAACGTAGAAACAATAACGCCCTTGTTTTATTTCAGTAAAAGATGTTTCCAATAAACAGCACGTTCAGTTTGACCATGTGTCCGCTGAGGTGGACATCTTGCATGATGAGGTATGTTTGTGAATCAAGTCAAGGAACTGCAGCAGCTTTTCTCTGTAAATGCTTTTGTGGTAACTACGCGTGTTTGTGCATAATTTTTAACCCAGCGTCAGTTTCCAAACATCGCCTAGCATGGAGCAGCTGCGCTTAGCAGGAGGCACGGGCTGGTTAGCTGGACTGTGCAGCCTGAGCACAGCAGCTGAGCTAAATGCTTGCGACAAGCCTGAAGGAGCCCACAACTACACAGTATTTGTCTCTGAACAAGCATGGAGGAGGTGCACCGCTCCTGGAGGTACTGCAATACCAGGCCGATGCATGGAGCGGACGGAGCAAGCCCCTATTCCATCTCCCCAGTTCCAAAAATCAATTTAATATATGGTCCCCGGGTAGGGGACGTATCAGATATTAAACTGATAAGAACAGATACTACACTTGATCTTAGCCAAAAGGCCGAGAAGCGATACCAGAAAAAGGGTGGAGGAGACCGGGTCATTCAGAGGCACCTCCTTTTAACTCAGGGTAGGATAACCAGCACGGAAACGTTGACTTTTTTTTTTTTTTTTTAGCATACAATAAAGAAGGTAACCAGGGGAATGACAATTGGCCACATTTTATGCTGTTCTGCAGCAGTAAAATCAACACAAATAAGCCAGTTGCAGGTGAAAAGGACAGCAAAAGTAAAGCATTTTCTTGCTTGTTCCTGCTCTGGTCCAAATAGGGAGCTCAGAAGCGATAACAAGTAAATAAATTGCCATTTTTCTAGATATCTGCCTTTAAATGTGAACACAGCATTTATATATAGGCATACGATGGATTATTTTTTTTTTTAACGTAACCCATAAAAGTCAAGAAAGTCCTAAGGTTAAGACAAGCCTCGGACGGCGCAGGTTGAAAAGAAGGGCTGCAGCGGCCTCTAGTGGACGGTAGCCTCAACTGCAGCTCTTACTCCTTCCGCACCTGCACAGACTGGAAATGAATACGCCCACGCAAGCACAACAAACACTTTGAAAGGCATCATTGGTTTTCCAAACAACTCTCTGACGTGACGCTTTCTCTGCGCGTTTATCCTTATTCAAGACCAGCCTTGGAGGTAGAAAAAGCACAATTATCTACGCTAGACGTAGAACAAATAACGCCCTTGTTTTATTTCAGTAAAAGATGTTTCCAATAAACAGCACGTTCAGTTTGACCATGTGTCCGCTGAGGTGGACATCTTGCATGATGAGGTATGTTTGTGAATCAAGTCAAGGAACTGCAGCAGCTTTTCTCTGTAAATGCTTTTGTGGTAACTACGCGTGTTTGTGCATAATTTTTAACCCAGCGTCAGTTTCCAAACATCGCCTAGCATGGAGCAGCTGCGCTTAGCAGGAGGTACGGGCTGGTTAGCTGGACTGTGCAGCCTGAGCACAGCAGCTGAGCTAAATGCTTGCGACAAGCCTGAAGGAGCCCACAACTACACAGTATTTGTCTCTGAACAAGCATGGAGGAGGTGCACCGCTCCTGGAGGTACTGCAATACCAGGGCCGATGCATGGAGCGGACGGAGCAAGCCCCTATTCCATCTCCCAGTTCCAAAAATCAATTTAATATATGGTCCCCGGGTAGGGGACGTATCAGATATTAAACTGATAAGAACAGATACTACACTTGATCTTAGCCAAAAGGCCGAGAAGCGATACCAGAAAAAGGGTGAGGAGACCGGGTCATTCAGAGGCACCTCCTTTTAACTCAGGGTAGGATAACCAGCACGGAAACGTTGACTTTTTTTTTTTTTTTTTAGCATACAATAAAGAAGGTAACCAGGGGAAATGACAATTGGCCACATTTTATGCTGTTCTGCAGCAGTAAAATCAACACAAATAAGCCAGTTGCAGGTGAAAAGGACAGCAAAAGTAAAGCATTTTTCTTGCTTGTTCCTGCTCTGGTCCAATAGGGAGCTCAGAAGCGATAACAAGTAAATAAATTGCCATTTTTCTAGATATCTGCCTTTAAATGTGAACACAGCATTTATATATAGGCATACGATGGATTTTTTTTTTTTTTTTACGTAACCCCATAAAAGTCAAGAAAGTCCTAAGGTTAAGACAAGCCTCGGACGGCGCAGGTTGAAAAGAAGGGTTGCAGCGGCCTCTAGTGGACGGTAGCCTCAACTGCAGCTCTTACTCCTTCCGCACCTGCACAGACTGGAAATGAATACGCCCACGCAAGCACAACAAACACTTTGAAAGGCATCATTGGTTTTCCAAACAACTCTCTGACGTGACGCTTTCTCTGCGCGTTTATCCTTATTCAAGACCAGCCTTGGAGGTAGAAAAAGCACAATTATCTACGCTAACGTAGAAGAACATAACGCCCTTGTTTTATTTCAGTAAAAGATGTTTCCAATAAACAGCACGTTCAGTTTGACCATGTGTCCGCTGAGGTGGACATCTTGCATGATGAGGTATGTTTGTGAATCAAGTCAAGGAACTGCAGCAGCTTTTCTCTGTAAATGCTTTTGTGGTAACTACGCGTGTTTGTGCATAATTTTTAACCCAGCGTCAGTTTCCAAACATCACCTAGCATGGAGCAGCTGCGCTTAGCAGGAGGCACGGGCTGGTTAGCTGGACTGTGCAGCCTGAGCACAGCAGCTGAGCTAAACGCTTGCGACAAGGTTGAAGGAGCCCACAACTACACAGTATTTGTCTCTGAACAAGCATGGAGGAGGTGCACCGCTCCTGGAGGTACTGCAATACCAGGGCCGATGCATGGAGCGGACGGAGCAAGCCCATATTCCATCTCCCAGTTCCAAAAATCAATTTATATATGGTCCCCGGGTAGGGGACGTATCAGATATTAAACTGATAAGAACAGATACTACACTGATCTTAGCCAAAAGGCCGAGAAGCGATACCAGAAAAAGGGTGGAGGAGACCGGGTCATTCAGAGGCACCTCCTTTTAACCTCAGGGTAGGATAACCAGCACGGAAACGTTGACTTTTTTTTTTTTTTTTAGCATACAATAAAGAAGGTAACCAGGGGAAATGACAATTGGCCACATTTATGCTGTTCTGCAGCAGTAAATCAACACAAATAAGCCAGTTGCAGGTGAAAAAGGACAGCAAAAGTAAAGCATTTTCTTGCTTGTTCCTGCTCTGGTCCAATAGGGAGCTCAGAAGCGATAACAAGTAAAGAAATTGCCATTTTTCTAGATATCTGCCTTTAAATGTGAACACAGCATTTATATATAGGCATACGATGGTATTTTTTTTAATTTTTTACGTAACCCATAAAAGTCAAGAAAGTCCTAAGGTTAAGACAAGCCTCGGACGGCGCAGGTTGAAAAAGAAGGCTGCAGCGGCCTCTAGTGGACGGTAGCCTCAACTGCAGCTCTTACTCTCCTTCCGCACCTGCACAGACTGGAAATGAATACGCCCACGCAAGCACAACAAACACTTTGAAAGGCATCATTGGTTTTCCAAACAACTCTCTGACGGACAGCTTTTCTCTGCGCGTTTATCCTTATTCAAGACCAGCCTTGGAGGTAGAAAAAGCACAATTATCTACGCTAACGTAGAAACAATAACGCCCTTGTTTTATTTCAGTAAAAGATGTTTCCAATAAACAGCACGTTCAGTTTGACCATGTGTCTGCTGAGGTGGACATCTTGCATGATGAGGTATGTTTGTGAATCAAGTCAAGGAACTGCAGCAGCTTTTCTCTGTAAATGCTTTTGTGGTAACTACGCGTGTTTGTGCATAATTTTTAACCCAGCGTCAGTTTCCAAACATCGCCTAGCATGGAGCAACTGCGCTTAGCGGGAGGCACGGGCTGGTTAGCTGGACTGTGCAGCCTGAGCACAGCAGCTGAGCTAAACGCTTGCGACAAGCCTGAAGGAGCCCACAACTACACAGTATTTGTCTCTGAACAAGCATGGAGGAGGTGCACCGCTCCTGGAGGTACTGCATATACCAGGCCGATGCATGGAGCGGACGGAGCAAGCCCCTATTCCATCTCCCAGTTCCAAAAATCAATTTAATATATGGTCCCCGGGTAGGGGACGTATCAGATATTAAACTGATAAGAACAGATACTACACTTGATCTTAGCCAAAAGGCCGAGAAGCGATACCAGAAAGAGGGTGGAGGAGACCGGGTCATTCAGAGGCACCTCCTTTTAACTCAGGGTAGGATAACCAGCACGGAAACGTTGACTTATTTTATTTTATTTTTTAGCATACAATAAAGAAGGTAACCAGGGGAAATGACAATTGGCCACATTTTATGCTGTTCTGCAGCAGTAAATCAACACAAATACGCCACTTGCAGGTGAAAAGGACAGCAAAAGTAAAGCATTTTTTGCTTGTTCCTGCTCTGATCCAATAGGGAGCTCAGAAGCGATAACAAGTAAAGAAATTGCCATTTTTCTAGATATCTGCCTTGAAATGTGAACACAGCATTTATATATAGGCATACGATGGATTTTTTTATTTTTTTTATTTTTACGTAACCCATAAAAGTCAAGAAAGTCCTAAGGTTAAGACAAGCCTCGGACGGCGCAGGTTGAAAAGAAGGGCTGCAGCGGCCTCTAGTGGACGGTAGCCTCAACTGCAGCTCTTACTCCTTCCGCACCTGCACAGACTGGAAATGAATACGCCCACGCAAGCACAACAAACACTTTGAAAGGCATCATTGGTTTTCCAAACAACTCTCTGACGTGACGCTTTCTCTTGCGCGTTTATCCTTATTCAAGACCAGCCTTGGAGGTAGAAAAAGCACAATTATCTACGCTAACGTAGAAGACAATAACGCCCTTGTTTTATTTCAGTAAAAGATGTTTCCAATAAACAGCACGTTCAGTTTGACCATGTGTCCGCTGAGGTGGACATCTTGCATGATGAGGTATGTTTGTGAATCAAGTCAAGGAACTGCAGCAGCTTTTCTCTGTAAATGCTTTTGTGGTAACTACGCGTGTTTGTGCATAATTTTTAACCCAGCGTCAGTTTCCAAACATCACCTAGCATGGAGCAGCTGCGCTTAGCAGGAGGCACGGGCTGGTTAGCTGGACTGTGCAGCCTGAGCACAGCAGCTGAGCTAAACGCTTGCGACAAGGTTGAAGGAGCCCACAACTACACAGTATTTGTCTCTGAACAGCATGGAGAGGTGCACCGCTCCTGGAGGTACTGCAATACCAGGCCGATGCATGGAGCGGACGGAGCAAGCCCCTATTCCATCTCCCAGTTCCAAAAATCAATTTAATATATGGTCCCCGGGTAGGGGACGTATCAGATATTAAACTGATAAGAACAGATTTTTTTTTTTTTTTTTTTTTACAGAAATTTTCTTTTTACATTTAATAAATTAAATTAAAAGGAGAGAAGAAACATGATGTAAACAGCAAATCTGTATGTTAAAATTGAGCAGGACCGGGGTGACCCTCTCCTAAATTTTGAGCCATCCCGTTCTTCCAAACAGCGTTGGTACCGGTGCTGGTTCCGGTACTGGTGCTCAGAGGGGATCCCCCCCTACTGCTCCTTCCCGCCTGCCTCTCCCGGAGAGCCAGGCCGCTGCTGCCGGGACCCTCATCTGTGAAACGCCGACTCCTCTCTTCACGGAGGCGCAGACGATGCTTCTTTGAGGCTGTGTCCTTGGCGTGCCACCTGCAGCTCTTGATGTTATTCTTCTTGCTGCCGCCATTCGGATCACAGCCTCGGGGGGAATCTGCCTGCGCCTGCTTACCAGCAAGTTTCTGGAGGTCCAGATGGCGTCTTTTATGGTGGCGAGGGTGAGCCACATCTCCTCAAAGTCCTTTTTCGTATAGGTCCGATGGCTCACCCCATACAGCACTAGCTGTAAGTCGAGGACCTCCCTTGCTGGCAAGTGTGGGAACTGCGAGGAGCCGGCTTCCGTCCACAGGTCCCTAGCAGCACTGCACTCCCACAGCAGATGCCTCACCGACTCCGGCGCGCCACAACCGGGTCGGGGGCAGATGGACGATGCAGACATGCCGCGGGAGTGCATGACGGCTCTGACCGGGAGAATCCCATGAGCCACCATCCATGACAGGTCCTGAAGTCTGTTTGGAAGGACGGGAAGGCTCACGTTGCGCCAAACCGTGGAGGCATCTCCTCGTAGGAGGCCTCGCACTGGGGTCACTGGTTCCCGCTCCTGCACAACAGAAATGATAAAACGATGGTCAGTTAAAATCCTGCTCTCCTCTCCCTCCAATTTAAAATGTTCTAAAAATTTCTGTATAAAAGCATATGCCGGTGGGAGGTTAAAAGCAACAGGTGTTTTCAAATCACTTTGGATCAATTTCAATTTTCTCAAATAGGACCCCATCCAAAATCTGCTCATCTTGCTTGTTTTGATATCTGGGGTTGTGTTCAGTGCCAGTTTAAAATGAATGCTTGTGTAGTAGCTGCCTAAAAACAAGTAAAGATCTGGGACTCCTTTTCCTCCTTTATCCTTTGGTTTTGTCATGATTTCTCTTCTTATCCTCTCCCATTTGGAGTCCCAGATGAAGTAAAAAATGTCTCGTTGCAGCTCTAAAATCACTCTCCTGGGAGGAATAAAAACCGCACTGGTGAGTAAAAGCACTGGTAAAATCACTGCTTTGATTATAAGAATCTTTCCTTCTAGTGTTAGGTTCCTCATCCCCCAAAATCCCAGTCGTTGTTTTACTCTCTTTATAATTTTTGTCCAGTTTGTTCCTCCCTCTCCATTTTTATCAAATTTCACCCCCAATATTTTTTGTTCTTCTTTAGTTATCTGGAACTGGTGTCCTATTTTTTCATTTTCTTTCCATGGTCCATAAAAAAGTGCTTTTGTTTTCTCTTTATTTAGTTTCGAGCCTGACGCTCTCCCGAACCATTCAGTTAATTGAAATACTCTGTCTACTGATAAAAGGTCTGTACATAAAATATTAAAATCATCCATATATAAAAGACATCTGGTCTCCTGCCCCCCACTCCCCGGTATTGTGACTCCTGATATCTGTGGGTCCCTTCTCAAGATCTGCGCCAGCGGCTCGACACAGGCCACGTAGAGAAGGGCAGATAAAGGACAACCCTGACGAACACCGCAGTTCACTTTCACTGCTTTTGTCAGAAACCCGTTAACTAGAAATCTGCTGTAGATGTCTCGGTACAACAGTCCCACCCATGCTACAAACTTCCCTGGAAAACCCATTTTTTTCAGTACCTGAAAGAGGTACTGGTGCGAGACCCGATCAAAAGCTTTCTCAAAATCTAGATTTAACACTATCAGCCGAATGTTTCTGTCTCTCGCAAAACAGATGGTGTCTCGGATCAGTACGAGGCTGTCCGTGATCTTCCTTCCTGGCACGGCGCAGGCTTGATCCGGGTGGATTAGATCCCCCAACACTCGCCGCATCCTGGCTGCTAAAAGTTTACTAAAAAGTTTACAATCTAAATTTAAAAGGGTGATGGGTCTCCAATTTTTGAGATCTGTTTTATCGTTATCTTTATGTAAAAGCGTCACTATACCTGTTCTAAAACTATCGGGTAGTTTATCTAGTTTGCTAAAATCAGTAAAAACAACGATTAAATCAGGTGTTAAAATGTCCCAAAAAGTTAGATAAAATTCTACAGGGAGTCCATCTGAGCCTGGAGATTTTCCTCTTTTAAAACTCTTCAAAGAGTTTAAAAGTTCTAAAAGGGTAAAATCCTGTTCTAAAAACTAACTTCCTTTATACTTTTTTCTAAAAAATCCAAAGTTTCTTTAATATTTCCTTCATTTACTATTTTCTCCTCATATAAATCACTGTAAAACTGTTCAATCACTTTTGTCTTTTCTTCTATAGTTGAAGCGATGTCTCCTTTTACTGATTTAAGTTCAGGGATAGAACTTGGATTACCAATTATTTTTTTAAAGAAGTATCTACTACATTTTTCCCCTTCTTCTATTTCTCTTTCTCTGCTTCTTAAGATGACTCCCTTGCTCTTTATTTCTGCTAAAATGTTCATTTCTTTTTTAATTTCTCTTATTTCTTTGTTAAAATCCATACCTTGTTGATTTAAAAAATAATATCTTTGTAATCTTTTCTGCAGCCCCATCATGCGACTCTGTTCTTTTTTCTTCTTATTTTTCCCGGCTTGTCTGAAGAAAGTCTGGGTCCTACCTTTCACCATCTCCCACCACTGTGCTCGTGTTTCGTACAGGTCTTGGAGGGTCTGCCACTCCTGGTACCGCTCCCGGTACTGGCTGACCAAAGCCTGGTCCTCCAGCAGGGAGCGGTTGAGTTTCCACAGACCTCTCCCGGTCGTCGCACCTGAAGGAAGTGAAAGAGTGCAGGACAGAAGGAGGTGGTCGGAAAAGAAAACTGGTGACAATCTAGCATCAGTTAGGGTGCAATCTCTGATGAAAAAGTAGTCAATTCGAGAGGCTTTAGAGCTATCATCACTGACCCAGGTGAAGCCCTCCTCTCTAGGATGCATGGATTTAAAACAGTCCACTAGTTTAAAATCCCTGACTATCCTCTGTAATAAAAGTGATGTCTTGTCTACCTTATATATTTGTCCTATTCTTTTCCTGTCTTTTCTGGTTAAAACACAATTAAAATCCCCCCCAATTATTAACGGTTTTCTTCCTAACATGTGGGGCTGCAGTTCCTTTAAAAAGTCATACCTGTCGTGTTTATCAGTAAAACCATAAATATTTAAGAGGTTAAAATCCTGCCCATTAAAAGTCAGATTTGCTAAAAGTGCTCTTCCCTCTTTCACCACGGTGCTTCCCTTAACCAAGATGTGAGGATTATTTATTAAAATGGCCACACCGTCGTTTCTATTTTCGTTTGAGCCGCTCCATATTGACGGTCGCGGCCATAAATCTTGCCACCGGGTGTAATTCTTTAAAAACGGAAGTGCACATTCTTGCAATAAAAACACGTCTGACTGTACGGTGCTTAAAAAGGATAAAATACTCTGGGCTCTAACTAAAGACTTCACACTTCTAACATTTATAGTTGAGAAGGTGAGGGTCATAAAAATAGTGGTTAAGAACAGGCAAGACATTTTAAAGGATTAAGATAAACATTTTAAAGGTGTGACAATTAAGATCCTATAAAACATTATATAAACGAGAGGCACGTTTCAAATGTTAAATTATTTCTACTGAGTGCGGTTCTTGCTTCACTTCACATGGTGAAGGAGGGAGGGGTTGAGCTCCATCGCCCTTCCTCCTTCTAGGCGTTGGCCTCTGTCGCAATGTTTTGTTCAACATGATTTCTTTTGGGGTTGATTGGATCGCTATATTTAAAAAGGAGACCTCATTTGGTGAATCTATTGGGAATACTCTGGGTTCCTCCTCAGATGAGCCCTCTGAGAGGTTGCCCAGCCTTCCCCTCTTTTCTAAAACCATTGATATGTCTGGGGATAACTCTGATGCCGGTCTCTTGGCCAGCTGGGCGTCGGGGAGGGTGGCATCATCGCTACTTTCAATCTGAGTTTCCTCTAAGCTAGCTCCGCCTTCTGTTTGCGTCTCCTCCCCTTCACCAGGTGCTTCGGTTTGGGGTGGAGCCTCCGTCCCCTCCCCGCTTCCCGCCATCTCCTCCTCTCCTCCAATCGGAGGGGTTGGCAGGAGATTTGAATTTTCTGTCCCAGCTGCATCCACTTGCTCATTAACTTTTTCAACTGTCGTCTCTTTCCCTTTTTTTAATTTATTTGCAAATGATTTCGGACAGTCTCTAAACAGGTGGTCCTGTCCACCACACAAATTGCATTTCCGCCCGTTTGTACATTCTTCAAATGTGTGTCCCACCTCCCTACATTTTCCACAAAAAATCTTATTGCATGCCTCAGCCAGATGACCGTATTCGCCGCACTTTCTACATAGCTTCGGTTGTCCTTGGTAATGAATGTAGCCTCTGTTTTCCCCCAGGACTATCATGGATGGGAGATGTTTCAGGCCCTGGAAGCCTTGGGGATCTTCCCACTGTTTAATGGGGACCCGCCAAGCGCAGTTCCAGATGCCGTCGGCATCCCGCACCTTCATAGCCTGGCCTTTCACAGTGCAGTATCTACCCAGCCATACACAGATGTCTTCAGCACTGACAGTCTCATTGAACATCCTGACAATCACCGTTTTCAGGGAGTTGTCAGTCAGTTTCTCAACGTCAAATGCTGAAAACTGGGTTTTCGCGTTTTCAAACCGAGTCCAAAAGTCTTTTAGAAGTGCGGCGGAACAAAAACTCACGTCATATCCCTTGTTGAAAGGCAGGGAGAGGATACAGTTCAGGTCATCCGGCTTAAACTTTAACGTTTGCTGCAACAATTTTCTTGAAAAATCTAGCCTTGACATTACTTTCTCTTGATCATTAAAAAGGAAGCGGACGCTGTGGTGCCTTCGCATGCCGGCATGGCTAGCCGCCATGGTGAAGGCACCACCCGATAAATAACTAAAACCTTTAATAAAACCCAATAAATAACTAAAACCGTTAATAAAACCCAATAACTAAGTAAAACCCGGTATACCAAAAATACAAAAACTTTTAAAAAGGAAGAGATATTTTACGCAACTTTGCGATCAATATCTCAACTAGGGACTAAGATTAATCTTAACTCAAATAGAGGGGTAACAGCCAAGTCACAACGACTACCGCTATCACCACCCAGTGGAGTTGATCGCTGTCTTAGCCAAAAGGCCGAGAAGCGATACCAGAAAAAGGGTGGAGGAGACCGGGTCATTCAGAGGCACCTCCTTTTAACTCAGGGTAGGATAACCAGCACGGAAACGTTGACTTTTTTTTTTTTTTTTTAGCATACAATAAAGAAGGTAACCAGGGGAAATGACAATTGGCCACATTTTATGCTGTTCTGCAGCAGTAAATCAACACAAATAAGCCAGTTGCAGGTGAAAAGGACAGCAAAAGTAAAGCATTTTCTTGCTTGTTCCTGCTCTGGTCCAATAGGGAGCTCAGAAGCGATAACAAGTAAATAAATTGCCATTTTTCTAGATATCTGCCTTTAAATGTGAACACAGCATTTATATATAGGCATACGATGGATTTTTTTTTTTTTTACGTAACCCATAAAAGTCAAGAAAGTCCTAAGGTTAAGACAAGCCTCGGACGGCGCAGGTTGAAAAGAAGGGCTGCAGCGGCCTCTAGTGGACGGTAGCCTCAACTGCAGCTCTTACTCCTTCCGCACCTGCACAGACTGGAAATGAATACGCCCACGCAAGCACAACAAACACTTTGAAAGGCATCATTGGTTTTCCAAACAACTCTCTGACGTGACGCTTTCTCTGCGCGTTTATCCTTATTCAAGACCAGCCTTGGAGGTAGAAAAAGCACAATTATCTACGCTAACGTAGAAACAATAACGCCCTTGTTTTATTTCAGTAAAAGATGTTTCCAATAAACAGCACGTTCAGTTTGACCATGTGTCCGCTGAGGTGGACATCTTGCATGATGAGGTATGTTTGTGAATCAAGTCAAGGAACTGCAGCAGCTTTTCTCTGTAAATGCTTTTGTGGTAACTACGCGTGTTTGTGCATAATTTTTAACCCAGCGTCAGTTTCCAAACATCACCTAGCATGGAGCAGCTGCGCTTAGCAGGAGGCACGGGCTGGTTAGCTGGACTGTGCAGCCTGAGCACAGCAGCTGAGCTAAACGCTTGCGACAAGGTTGAAGGAGCCCACAACTACACAGTATTTGTCTCTGAACAAGCATGGAGGAGGTGCACCGCTCCTGGAGGTACTGCAATACCAGGCCGATGCATGGAGCGGACGGAGCAAGCCCCTATTCCATCTCCCAGTTCCAAAAATCAATTTAATATATGGTCCCCGGGTAGGGGACGTATCAGATATTAAACTGATAAGAACAGATACTACACTTGATCTTAGCCAAAAGGCCGAGAAGCGATACCAGAAAAAGGGTGGAGGAGACCGGGTCATTCAGAGGCACCTCCTTTTAACTCAGGGTAGGATAACCAGCACGGAAACGTTGACTTTTTTTTTTTTTTTTAGCATACAATAAAGAAGGTAACCAGGGGAAATGACAATTGGCCACATTTTATGCTGTTCTGCAGCAGTAAATCAACACAAATAAGCCAGTTGCAGGTGAAAAGGACAGCAAAAGTAAAGCATTTTCTTACTTGTTCCTGCTCTGGTCCAATAGGGAGCTCAGAAGCGATAACAAGTAAATAAATTGCCATTTTTCTAGATATCTGCCTTTAAATGTGAACACAGCATTTATATATAGGCATACGATGGATTTTTTTAATTTTTTACGTAACCCATAAAAGTCAAGAAAGTCCTAAGGTTAAGACAAGCCTCGGACGGCGCAGGTTGAAAAGAAGGGCTGCAGCGGCCTCTAGTGGACGGTAGCCTCAACTGCAGCTCTTACTCCTTCCGCACCTGCACAGACTGGAAATGAATACGCCCACGCAAGCACAACAAACACTTTGAAAGGCATCATTGGTTTTCCAAACAACTCTCTGACGTGACGCTTTCTCTGCGCGTTTATCCTTATTCAAGACCAGCCTTGGAGGTAGAAAAAGCACAATTATCTACGCTAACGTAGAAACAATAACGCCCTTGTTTTATTTCAGTAAAAGATGTTTCCAATAAACAGCACGTTCAGTTTGACCATGTGTCCGCTGAGGTGGACATCTTGCATGATGAGGTATGTTTGTGAATCAAGTCAAGGAACTGCAGCAGCTTTTCTCTGTAAATGCTTTTGTGGTAACTACGCGTGTTTGTGCATAATTTTTAACCCAGCGTCAGTTTCCAAACATCACCTAGCATGGAGCAGCTGCGCTTAGCAGGAGGCACGGGCTGGTTAGCTGGACTGTGCAGCCTGAGCACAGCAGCTGAGCTAAACGCTTGCGACAAGGTTGAAGGAGCCCACAACTACACAGTATTTGTCTCTGAACAAGCATGGAGGAGGTGCACCGCTCCTGGAGGTACTGCAATACCAGGCCGATGCATGGAGCGGACGGAGCAAGCCCCTATTCCATCTCCCAGTTCCAAAAATCAATTTAATATATGGTCCCCGGGTAGGGGACGTATCAGATATTAAACTGATAAGAACAGATACTACACTTGATTTTAGCCAAAAGGCCGAGAAGCGATACCAGAAAAAGGGTGGAGGAGACCGGGTCATTCAGAGGCACCTCCTTTTAACTCAGGGTAGGATAACCAGCACGGAAACGTTGACTTTTTTTTTTTTTTTTTTTAGCATACAATAAAGAAGGTAACCAGGGGAAATGACAATTGGCCACATTTTATGCTGTTCTGCAGCAGTAAATCAACACAAATAAGCCAGTTGCAGGTGAAAAGGACAGCAAAAGTAAAGCATTTTCTTGCTTGTTCCTGCTCTGGTCCAATAGGGAGCTCAGAAGCGATAACAAGTAAATAAATTGCCATTTTTCTAGATATCTGCCTTTAAATGTGAACACAGCATTTATATATAGGCATACGATGGATTTTTTATTTTTTTATTTTTTACGTAACCCATAAAAGTCAAGAAAGTCCTAAGGTTAAGACAAGCCTCGGACGGCGCAGGTTGAAAAGAAGGGCTGCAGCGGCCTCTAGTGGACGGTAGCCTCAACTGCAGCTCTTACTCCTTCCGCACCTGCACAGACTGGAAATGAATACGCCCACGCAAGCACAACAAACACTTTGAAAGGCATCATTGGTTTTCCAAACAACTCTCTGACGTGACGCTTTCTCTGCGCGTTTATCCTTATTCAAGACCAGCCTTGGAGGTAGAAAAAGCACAATTATCTACGCTAACGTAGAGACAATAACGCCCTTGTTTTATTTCAGCAAAAGATGTTTCCAATAAACAGCACGTTCAGTTTGACCATGTGTCCGTTGAGGTGGACATCTTGCATGATGAGGTATGTTTGTGAATCAAGTCAAGGAACTGCAGCAGCTTTTCTTTGTAAATGCTTTTGTGGTAACTACGCGTGTTTGTGCATAATTTTTAACCCAGCGTCAGTTTCCAAACATCGCCTAGCATGGAGCAGCTGCGCTTAGCGGGAGGCACAGGCTGGTTAGCTGGACTGTGCAGCCTGAGCACAGCAGCTGAGCTAAACGCTTGCGACAAGCCTGAAGGAGCCCACAGCTACACAGTATTTGTCTCTGAACAAGCATGGAGGAGGTGCACCGCTCCTGGAGGTACTGCAATACCAGGCCGATGCATGGAGCGGACGGAGCAAGCCCCTATTCCATCTCCCAGTTCCAAAAATCAATTTAATATATGGTCCCCGGGTAGGGGACGTATCAGATATTAAACTGATAAGAACAGATACTACACTTGATCTTAGCCAAAAGGCCGAGAAGCGATACCAGAAAAAGGGTGGAGGAGACCGGGTCATTCAGAGGCACCTCCTTTTAACTCAGGGTAGGCTAACCAGCACGGAAACGTTGACTTTTTTATTATTTTTTTAGCATACAATAAAGAAGGTAACCAGGGGAAATGACAATTGGCCACATTTTATGCTGTTCTGCAGCAGTAAATCAACACAAATACGCCACTTGCAGGTGAAAAGGACAGCAAAAGTAAAGCATTTTTTTGCTTGTTCCTGCTCTGGTCCAATAGGGAGCTCAGAAGCGATAACAAGTAAAGAAATTGCCATTTTTCTAGATATCTGCCTTTAAATGTGAACACAGCATTTATATATAGGCATACGATGGATTTTTTTTTTTTTTATTTCTTACGTAACCCATAAAAGTCAAGAAAGTCCTAAGGTTAAGACAAGCCTCGGACGGCGCAGGTTGAAAAGAAGGGCTGCAGCGGCCTCTAGTGGACGGTAGCCTCAACTGCAGCTCTTACTCCTTCCGCACCTGCACAGACTGGAAATGAATACGCCCACGCAAGCACAACAAACACTTTGAAAGGCATGATTGGTTTTCCAAACAACTCTCTGACGTGACGCTTTCTCTGCGCGTTTATCCTTATTCAAGACCAGCCTTGGAGGTAGAAAAAGCACAATTATCTACGCTAACGTAGAGACAATAACGCCCTTGTTTTATTTCAGCAAAAGATGTTTCCAATAAACAGCACGTTCAGTTTGACCATGTGTCCGCTGAGGTGGACATCTTGCATGATGAGGTATGTTTGTGAATCAAGTCAAGGAACTGCAGCAGCTTTTCTTTGTAAATGCTTTTGTGGTAACTACGCGTGTTTGTGCATAATTTATAACCCAGCGTCAGTTTCGACAAGCCTGAAGGAGCCCACAACTACACAGTATTTGTCTCTGAACAAGCATGGAGGAGGTGCACCGCTCCTGGAGGTACTGCAATACCAGGCCGATGCATGGAGCGGACGGAGCAAGCCCCTATTCCATCTCCCAGTTCCAAAAATCAATTTAATATATGGTCCCCGGGTAGGGGACGTATCAGATATTAAACTGATAAGAACAGATTTTTTTTTTTTTTTTTCAAGATTTTATTGTTACTTAATACATTTAAAACCATGGCACTCCATTATACAGAAATTTTCTTTTTACATTTAATAAGTTAAATTAGAAGGAGAGAAGAAACATGATGTAAACAGCAAATCTGTATGTTAAAATTGAGCAGGACCGGGGTGACCCTCTCCTAAATTTTGAGCCATCCCGTTCTTCCAAACAGCGTTGGTACCGGTGCTGGTTCCGGTACTGGTGCTCAGAGGGGATCCCCCCCTACTGCTCCTTCCCGCCTGCCTCTCCCGGAGAGCCAGGCCGCTGCTGCCGGGACCCTCATCTGTGAAACGCCGACTCCTCTCTTCACGGAGGCGCAGACGATGCTTCTTTGAGGCTGTGTCCTTGGCGTGCCACCTGCAGCTCTTGATGTTGTTCTTCTTGCTGCCGCCATTCGGATCACAGCCTCGGGGGGAATCTGCCTGCGCCTGCTTACCAGCAAGTTTCTGGAGGTCCAGATGGCGTCTTTTATGGTGGCGAGGGTGAGCCACATCTCCTCAAAGTCCTTTTTCGTAAAGGTCCGATGGCTCACCCCATACAGCACTAGCTGTAAGTCGAGGACCTCCCTTGCTGGCAAGTGTGGGAACTGCGAGGAGCCGGCTTCCGTCCACAGGTCCCTAGCAGCACTGCCCTCCCACAGCAGATGCCTCACCGACTCCGGCGCGCCACAACCGGGTCGGGGGCAGATGGACGATACAGACATGCCGCGGGAGTGCATGACGGCTCTGACCGGGAGAATCCCATGAGCCACCATCCATGACAGGTCCTGAAGTCTGTTTGGAAGGACAGGAAGGCTCACGTTGCGCCAAACCGTGGAGGCATCTCCTCGTAGGAGGTCTCGCACTGGGGTCACTGGTTCCCGCTCCTGCACAACAGAAATAATAAAACGATGGTTAGTTAAAATCCTGCTCTCCTCTCCCTCCAATTTAAAATGTTCTAAAAATTTCTGCATAAAAGCATATGCCGGTGGGAGGTTAAAAGCAACAGGTGTTTTTAGATCACTTTGAATCAATTTTAATTTTCTCAGATAGGACCCCATCCAAAATCTGCTCATCTTGCTTGTTTTGATATCTGGGGATGTGTTCAGTGCCAGTTTAAAATGAATGCTTGTGTAGTAGCTGCCTAAAAACAAGTAAAGATCTGGGACTCCTTTTCCTCCTTTATCCTTTGGTTTTGTCATGATTTCTCTTCTTATCCTCTCCCATTTGGAGTCCCAGATGAAGTAAAAAATGTCTCGTTGCAGCTCTAAAATCACTCTCCTGGGAGGAATAAAAACAGAACTGGTGAGTAAAAGCACTGGTAGAATCACTGCTTTGATTATAAGAATCTTTCCTTCTAGTGTTAGGTTCCTCATCCCCCAAAATCCCAGTCGTTGTTTTACTCTCTTTATTATTTTTGTCCAGTTTGTTCCTCCCTCTCCATTTTTATCAAATTTCACCCCCAATATTTTTTGTTCCTCTTTAGTTATCTGGAACTGGTGTCCTATTTTTTCATTTTCTTTCCATGGTCCATAAAAGAGTGCTTTTGTTTTCTCTTTATTTAGTTTCGAGCCTGACGCTCTCCCGAACCATTCAGTTAATTGAAATACCCTGTCTACTGATAAAAGGTCTGTACATAAAATATTAAAATCGTCCATATATAAAAGACATCTGGTCTCCTGCCCCCCACTCCCCGGTATTGTGACTCCTGATATCTGTGGGTCCCTTCTCAAGATCTGCGCCAGCGGCTCGACACAGGCCACGTAGAGAAGGGCAGATAAAGGACAACCCTGACGAACACCGCAGTTCACTTTCACTGCTTTTGTCAGAAACCCGTTAACTAGAAATCTGCTGTAGATGTCTCGGTACAACAGTCCCACCCATGCTACAAACCTCCCTGGAAAACCCATTTTTTGCAGTACCTGAAAGAGGTACTGGTGCGAGACCCGATCAAAAGCTTTCTCAAAATCTAGATTTAACACTATCAGCCGAATGTTTCTGTCTCTCGCAAAACAGATGGTGTCTCGGATCAGTACGAGGCTGTCCGTGATCTTCCTTCCTGGCACGGCGCAGGCTTGATCCGGGTGGATTAGATCCCCCAACACTCGGCGCATCCTGGCTGCTAAAAGTTTACTAAAAAGTTTACAATCTAAATTTAAAAGGGTGATGGGTCTCCAATTTTTGAGATCTGTTTTATCGTTATCTTTATGTAAAAGCGTCACTATACCTGTTCTAAAACTATCGGGTAGTTTATCTAGTTTGCTAAAATCAGTAAAAACAACGATTAAATCAGGTGTTAAAATGTCCCAAAAAGTTAGATAAAATTCTACAGGGAGTCCATCTGAGCCTGGAGATTTTCCTCTTTTAAAACTCTTCAAAGAGTTTAAAAGTTCTAAAAGGGTAAAATCCTGTTCTAAAAAACTAACTTCCTTTATACTTTTTTCTAAAAAATCCAAAGTTTCTTTAATATTTCCTTCATTTACTGTTTTCTCCTCATATAAATCACTGTAAAACTGTTCAATCACTTTTGTCTTTTCTTCTATAGTTGAAGCGATGTCTCCTTTTACTGATTTAAGTTCAGGAATAGAACTTGGATTACCAATTATTTTTTTAAAGAAGTATCTACTACATTTTTCCCCTTCTTCTATTTCTCTTTCTCTGCTTCTTAAGATGACTCCTTTGCTCTTTATTTCTGCTAAAATGTTCATTTCTTTTTTAATTTCTCTTATTTCTTTGTTAAAATCCATACCTTGTTGATTTAAAAAATAATATCTTTGTAATCTTTTCTGCAGCCCCATCATGCGACTCTGTTCTTTTTTCTTCTTATTTTTCCCGGCTTGTCTGAAGAAAGTCTGGGTCCTACCTTTCACCATCTCCCACCACTGTGCTCGTGTTTCGTACAGGTCTTGGAGGGTCTGCCACTCCTGGTACCGCTCCCGGTACTGGCTGACCAAAGCCTGGTCCTCCAGCAGGGAGCGGTTGAGTTTCCACAGACCTCTCCCGGTCGTCGCACCTGAAGGAAGTGAAAGAGTGCAGGACAGAAGGAGGTGGTCGGAAAAGAAAACCGGTGACAATCTAGCATCAGTTAGGGTGCAATCTCTGATGAAAAAGTAGTCAATTCGAGAGGCTTTAGAGCTATCATCACTGACCCAGGTGAAGCCCTCCTCTCTAGGATGCATGGATTTAAAACAGTCTACTAGTTTAAAATCCCTGACTATCCTCTGTAATAAAAGTGATGTCTTGTCTACCTTATATATTTGTGCTATTCTTTTCCTGTCTTTTCTGGTTAAAACACAATTAAAATCCCCCCCCCAATTATTAACGGTTTTCTTCCTAACATGTGGGGCTGCAGTTCCTTTAAAAAGTCATACCTGTCGTGTTTATCAGTAAAACCATAAATATTTAAGAGGTTAAAATCCTGCCCATTAAAAGTCAGATTTGCTAAAAGTGCTCTTCCCTCTTTCACCACGGTGCTTCCCTTAACCCCCATGTGAGGATTATTTATTAAAATGGCCACACCGTCGTTTCTATTTTCGTTTGAGCCGCTCCATATTGACGGTCTCGGCCATAAATCTTGCCACCGGGTGTAATTCTTTAAAAACGGAAGTGCACATTCTTGCAATAAAAACACGTCTGACTGTACGGTGCTTAAAAAGGATAAAATACTCTGGGCTCTAACTAAAGACTTCACACTTCTAACATTTATAGTTGAGAAGGTGAGGGTCATAAAAATAGTGGTTAAGAACAGGCAAGACATTTTAAAGGATTAAGATAAACATTTTAAAGGTGTGACAATTAAGATCCTATAAAACATTATATAAACGAGAGACACGTTTCAAATGTTAACTTATTTCCACTGAGTGCAGTTCTTGCTTCACTTCACATGGTGAAGGAGGGAGGGGTGGAGCTCCATTGCCCTTCCTCCTTCTAGGCGTTGGCCTCTGTCGCAATGTTTTGTTCAACATGATTTCTTTTGGGGTTGATTGGATAGCTATATTTAAAAAGGAGACCTCATTTGGTGAATCTATTGGGAAAACTCTGGGTTCCTCCTCAGATGAGCCCTCTGAGAGGTTGCCCAGCCTTCCCCTCTTTTCTAAAACCATAGGTATGTCCGGGGATAACTCTGATGCCGGTCTCTTGGCCAGCTGGGCGTCGGGGAGGGTGGCATCATCGCTACTTTCAATCTGAGTTTCCTCTAAGCTAGCTCCGCCTTCTGTTTGCGTCTCCTCCCCTTCACCAGGTGCTTCGGTTTGGGGTGGAGCCTCCGTCCCCTCCCCGCTTCCCGCCATCTCCTCCTCCTCCTCTCCTCCAATCGGAGGGGTTGGCAGGAGATTTGAATTTTCTATCCCAGCTGCATCCACTTTCTCATTAACTTTTTCAACTGTCGTCTCTTTCCCTTTTTTTTTTTATTTATTTGCAAACGATTTCGGACAGTCTCTAAACAGGTGGTCCTGTCCACCACACAAATTGCATTTCCGCCCGTTTGTACATTCTTCAAATGTGTGTCCCACCTCCCTACATTTTCCACAAAAAATCTTATCGCATGTGTAACCCACCTTTGATTTATCAAATATATTATTAAGTTAGGTCCGAACAGAGCCCGACTTAATTAACTCAAACAGCCACAATAAAAACACAAACACGAAAGAGTTGCAAATATGAACTGTACTTTAGTAGAAAACTTGTCGACATACCAGGTAATAACAGATATTGGCATACAAATAAAATTAAACCAAAAGGCACCTTTAAATTCCCCAATGTCTTTGCTCCCTTTAGGGCTTTGTTTCCTTTTATGGGTGCACTCCTTAATCCTGTTTCTGAGTTCAAGTTCTACAAATGTCCATGCAGATTACTTGGACTATCTGCTGTGGTAGGACTGTACCATCTGCTCTTTGCAATGGTGTATGTAGACTCTAGTTCCACGGCTCAATTGGGTTGGCTCGCCATCTAACAAATTCTTCTCCACGGATCTTGACCATACATCAAAAGACCTGACCTGCATTTACAAAACAGGCTTAATTCTCTAATTTAAGTCATGACTTTTAGGTTTCAGCTTTCTTCAATTCTCTTTAGCTTTACTATGCAAAAAATTGACCAATTATTACAACTGAGAACTCTTTCAGTTCAAACACTGGTTAGGCACAATTGCACAGTATCTAGTTATTTCACCTCAACAAACATTTCCTTAATATACTCCCATAATACAAAAATAAAATAAATCAACTGATTAGTCAGCATTTAAATAAATGTCACATTTGGTACACATTTAACAAAATAAAATAATTCAAATCTATAATAACCTAAAACAATAGCACTTATTTTGGTCAATAAGTTGCTTTCTTTACCATTTAAATTGACCATTCCAATTACTTTGCCATATTAAACAATAACAACCAACATATCAGCAGCCAAAATCTCTCACCGATTTGCAGCATACACACTGCAAGAATGTGATGTCACAGCTCAATCCCAGCGCGGTCAAAAGGCTTGTCGGTTGCCTGCAATTTAGCATGAGCTAATTAGCATTTAGCAGCTAATAATTAGCATCGCCAATAATGCTAAAATTTAACTCTTACCACCGTTTCACCACTTGTTTTTTCTAGTTCAAAGTGGCACTGGACTCCTCCTACGTTGCACCAATATAGACAACAGCTGAGTGTTTTATTTAACTCCCGTACTTATTAAGTTTTTTTCCAAAGAACTCTTGTGTGGTGTCTCTGTGCTCGGCTTCAGACGGAAAAGGAAATAAGTAGCGCGCAGACACAGTGGCTGAACATGACATCTCATTGGCTGCTGCATGTGTACATGAATTCTGCTTGGTTAAGCTGAGTGATGTTGCACGACATTTTCAATCTATTTTCTTAATATAAACATGAAAAACTAATAATGAAACAGAAGATTAGCTACAAAAATAAATAAATGAAAATGTGAATAAATTAAAAATAACATTTATAATTTTTATGTAGAAATCATTTACTGTAAATCTATTAGTTAAACCAGGTTTTTACGCCTGGGTTACACATGCCTCAGCCAGATGGCCATATTCGCCGCACTTCCTACATAGCTTCGGTTGTCCTTGGTAATGAATGTAGCCTCTGTTTTCCCCCAGGACTATCATGGATGGGAGATGTTTCAGGCCCTGGAAGCCTTGGGGATCTTCCCACTGTTTAATGGGGACCCGCCAGGCGCAGTTCCAGATGCCGTCGGCATCCCGCACCTTCATAGCCTGGCCTTTCACAGTGCAGTATCTACCCAGCCATACACAGATGTCTTCAGCACTGACAGTCTCATTGAACATCCTGACAATCACCGTTTTCAGGGAGTTGTCAGTCAGTTTCTCAACGTCAAATGCTGAAAACTGGGTTTTCGCGTTTTCAAACCGAGTCCAAAAGTCTTTTAGAAGTGTGGCGGAACAAAAACTCACGTCATATCCCTTGTTGAAAGGCAGGGAGAGGATACAGTTCAGGTCATCCGGCTTAAACTTTAACGTTTGCTGCATCAATTTTCTTGAAAAATCTAGCCTTGACATTACTTTCTCTTGATCATTAAATAGGAAGCGGACGCTGTGGTGCCTTCGCATGCCGGCATGGTTAGCCGCCATGGTGAAGGCACCCCCAATAAATAACTAAAACCGTTAATAAAACCCAATAACTAAGTAAAACCCGGTAAACCAAAAATACGAAAACTTTTAAAAAGGAAGAGAGATTTTCCACAACTTTGCGATCAATATCTCAACTAGGGACAAAGATTAACCTTAACTCGAGTACAGGGGTAACAGCCAAGTCACAATGACTACCGCTATCACCACCCAGTGGAGTTGATCGCTGTCTTAGCCAAAAGGCAGAGAAGCGATCCTTGATCTTCTAAAAAGGGTGTCAGGTTCTGTGAAGAAGATGGCCAGCTTTCTATTTCTGGTCCTCCTGAGGAATCTGCTGAAGGGTTTTGTGGCCGCTTCCAAGGGTTTGATTGTTCGTCATCTCTTGGCTCAAACAGCTGTTGGAGTCCCTCAAAACTTCCGTCCTCTTAAGGGGAAGCCCTGTATCCCTGAGCATTCACATCTTGGGATACTTCTGATTGGGGCAGTATTAAGTCTCTCATCATTAGGTCTAAAATGTCCCCATACACTCCCCTCGTCACGACTTGAGGGAAACGTCTTCGGGGAGGACTGTTGTCTCTGTAGAAGCCTCTGGTTGTTGGGCCCAATCTAGCCTAATTGGACTCTGCTGGTCACTTCTGGGCGCAGGCTTCTCCGCTGGTGGGGGCTCCATTGATGAGGTCGCTCCCTCTCGCTCCTCCGTGTCCTCTTGCTGCTGGTCTTCTGCAGGTCTCGTTGTTAAATCTATTGATTGTTGTAGTAGTTGGTCTCCCAGGTCGGATGTCGCTCCTGTTTGCTGTAGTGAAACCGACCGGGCTCTATTGGCATATGACCTGGGACAAGCTCTGAAAGTGTGGCCCCCTTCCCCACAGAGATTGCAGTTCACCGGGTGGGGGCAGTCCTTGGTCAAATGGTCGCTAGCTTTACAGTTCTTGCAGTGGGTGTTCTGACATTCGGCTGCAAGGTGCTGCTGGGAGCCACACCTGCGGCAAGTCTTCGGCTGACCAGGGTAGAAAACATGGCCCCTAATTGCCCCTAGCTGGATAACAGGTGGTAGGTGACGGGTCTCTCCGGTTGTTGGGTCTTTCTTTAGTTGGACAAAAAAAACGTCTACCACCCGTTTTTTGACACCATCTTCGTCTTTCAATTCATAGCCTTGAGTCACAGTACATCTCAGTTCCAACCAAGTCTTAATGTGCTCCATGCGAACTTGTTCTGAATACATGAGGACCGTGATTGCCTTGGGTTCAGTCTGAGTTAGGGAAATCATTTCAATGTTTGTCAGCTGCGGATGGGTCTCTTTCAATCTCCCAAAGATTCTCAGACATTTCTCAAAAAGGGTACTGGTTGTAAAAATTACCTTAAAAATCTTTTTCCCAGGTAAGGAAAATATGTAGTCCATTTGGGTTGGTTCACAACCCAATTCCTTTTGCAAAACGATTCTGCTGAATTGTAGTCTGTCGATCTCCAAATAATTTTTCAAGTCAAATCTTACTGCATTTCCCCTGGAACCAGAGCCTGATTAGAGGCCATCCTTTTCCCTCAAGGTATTTCCCTAGCCAGGTACGTTGATCGTGGGTGAACCACCTTCTTGATCATGGTATCTCCCCTGCCAGTGAAGGAGGGAGCGCTGTTAGAGAAAAACTTGCGTATCAAGAGTGGCAAGTAATAGGGTGTTTTCACTGACGTCACTGGCCAACTTCCGGTCCGCCATATTGGGTGGCACACTTCCTTATCTCTAGTTGTCTTACACGTATTATCGTATCGCGAATGGATAAGTACGCCAGCACGCTAGAGCGACCAGATGAGGACGTATATCTGAGGAAATGTTCCGTGATCGACCATATGGACCCGTATGCCCTCCACGGTGCCTTGTTTAGCCGTAATCCAGATGCATTACCTGGTGTTCGGTGAAAACCCTCTGCACACTCTTGAGGAAATGAGAGCTTACAAGGATCTAGAGGCTCACAACCAGTTCACATCTGGTTATGTACATCAAGGAAATCGCCATCATACGTGGACGGGTGAGTTTTATTAAGATGGTAAAAATGTAAACAATCCGACGCAAATGTGTCGCATGCTTCTGCGGTGGCTGGCGGCCGGCGGCGGGCGGTGCGCGAAGGCGCACCGCCCGCCGCAGGGCGGACGGGCTCTGGGCCGATCGACGCCGCTTGCGGCTTTAATTATTTAAGCAGAACAATGACCAGTGCAAAATTAAGTTGTATTTACCGTATTGGCGCCGGTAGGAGCTGCAGATCATAAAGCCAGCAAACAGTGGGAACACAGCAACTCGTTCAAAGGTAAGCTGTGCTCAGCCGGGTTAGCACATGCTAACCGTTAGCGCTAACAACCACTCACGCATGTAATGTACTTTTAACTAGCTGCTATGTGTTTCAAACGTTTAGAACACACTCTCATTGACATCGGGATACTGTGGAAAGTTATGATCGGTCGACTTACAGCCGCGATCCAAGCGAGCCGACGACTCTTTGTTATCGCTAACAGTTGTTCTCCGTGGTTGCGCCTCCAGGCAGGAAAGCGGTGGAAAATTAATCTGTTTCTATGTTTTTCCCATGGCGATCATGTGTTGCGCTGTTACAGCCCACAATACAGCAACGGTTTACCATGGTTGAAATCAAGTTAAGGTGAAATTAATCAAATTAAAACACGGCTGAGAGAGGGAGTACAGTATGCGGTAGTAATAGGCAGTAGAGGCGGCGGAGGCAGTCAACATGACAGCCGCGGAAAGTAATAAGTCATGACGCCCAAGCCCTATTATTAATATATTCTTCTTACATGTTTTAAATACTTAACAGTTAATTACCTGTGACAAAGTGAGCACCGCAGACTCTGGCGTATTCCAGCTTAACACCGTCCAAATCGGACCTGGATATCCGTGTCAGCCATAGGTGACGGCGTTGTTCAGACAGCTGTTTTTTTTTTTCACACTGATTCACTATTACGGCTGGTAGGCGATAGAGCGTTGATCTCCACCTCCACGGGCCGTGCAACCAACCATTAAACACGTTTTCCCCATTGTTCACTTCCAATACTGCCTAAGGCGTCATACAATGCAGGTCAACGGTGCGAAACGACTGCCACCCAATATGGCGGACGCGCTGAGTAGTCACGTGAGCGTGACGTCAGCTGAAAACACCCTATTGTTTGAAACAGGTTTTTCAACTGCAGACAGCAGCATATCCATCACTAGGAAGCATGCGTGATGTCCTTATGCCGCTTGGACGCTTTGTCATTTTATCACAAAGAAGGGAGCCCAGTTTAGCTGCTATACCTGCTTTGTTCCAGAAGATTCCTCCTCCGACGCGGAGTCACGCTGCTGCGGGTGTGAGCGGCTTGAGTGATGAAACAAGTGTTACATTACCAGACTTTGTTTTTACCGGTTCCTTGCAAATTTTACAAATCACTGGTTTATTTCTGTCAGACTGGCGAACTAGTAAAACCCCGTTTTGGGACCGTTTCCTCCGATGCTCCTTGCTGCGACATATTCACGTGCTGTGTGTTGTGGTTTGAGATGGCGGGGCTTTGTGACGGCGTGCCTGGGTCTGCGATTTTGATTGGTCAAGAGGAAGTAGTGACTGTAGCATCAACTAATATGATGGGCTGAAAGGAAGGAAGGAAAACTGTCTCTATCAAACTTTTATCAACCCTTTTTTTTTTTTTTTTTTTTCCTATCGCGCCACACGTCTATCGATCAATATATATTGTTATTGAATTATCATCCAGCCCTATAATATCATAAGAGGTGGATTGGGGGAAAAAAACTCACTCTGAACAGAATAATTTAACTCTAAGCAATATTTACAAAGCCATACTGTCAGGACTCAGCCAGCAGGGCCGTGCAGCTTGCTGCCGGTTCTGCTGCCTCTGCTCTCTCCACAGGTGTTCGTGGTCGACTGGTGGGCGGAGCGCGCGCACCTGCAGACAGTTCAGCATCAATGGGCCGCACTATAACAACTGTGCTCGGACAGAGGGAGGATGACTGAGTGTTACCGTTGTGGTATACGTGATCGGCCACGACTTCTCGCCTTACAAGCTTAGAAAACTAACTAAAACCCTCCTCTGTGTCTCTCTGGTTACCTCTCGTGCTCCTGTGTCTCCCTTCGGGGTGGAAGTCTCAAGTGTCCCTCTGGTTTCTTCCGAGTTGGTTCCCCTCAACCTGGATCCAAGGCTTTCTCTGACGTTCACCTGGTTCCTCCCGCTGCTCTGCATCCTCAGATTCTCCTCTGCCTCCGCTCACTGGTCTCCCGGACACCGGTCAACTCCACCCGTAGGCAAGGGCTGAGTCCACACCGCTTCCTCCCCTGTTCGGTTTCCGCGCTTTGTGGTAAGCTTACGAATCTCCGTAGAATACACTTAGCATCTCCCTCTATTAATCGTGTCTCTCATTTCTCCAGACTAATCCGGTCTCCTGGCTTTGGTTCCCCGTTGTGCCCCGATCTGCAGAGGCAGAGCTCCCGTCACTCTAGACTTAAATAAACCTTTTGTGATCTGAACTGTTTTCCCCGAGTGTTTTCTGCATGTGGGCCAAACACATTAAGGCGAACATGACACATACAAATATGAAATGTGACCACTTTCCCAGAATGCACCGTGCCTTAACTTTTTAAGATTTTTTTTTTAGGCTTTTTTTTTACGTATTAAAAATATTGTTTTAAAAATGTTTTCAATAAAATATGGTGTTGTGTATAAATTTATGTTAAAAAAAGCTAAAGAACTTAAATTACAATTTATTTAACACAAAATATTACCTCTCACATTATACTATGAATACATTATTCATACAATTGTTTCATTTTATGATCAACATAAGTAATTTATTATCATCTAGACTACTAATGGCAGGAGGTGGAATCCAGACGAGCTGAGCATGTGGTGACGTCACGAGTACATACGGTGTGCGCGCTCCCGTTTTCCTAAAGTCCATACTTCCTGTGTTCTTGCCAAGGACAGACTTGACAAAAGTTAAATGCAAAACGGCCAAAGTTATACTGTTAGAAAACTTCGTGTATATTACCTTAATTACTACTGGATGTTTATACTAGCACCTAAATCTGCTTCCTGTATTTGACTCAATTTTTTTTTAACAATAAGTCAGGGGAGAGCGCGAACGCAGTCCCCCACTACCAGAAATTATGCAGTCGAGATTCCCACATTTGGGGAATTCGCATAGGTCAGCACAGCCCAGAGTGCAATGGCTGAGCCTCACCATGGGTGAACCACCTTCTTGATCATGGTATCTCCCCTGCCAGGTAAGTATGAGTTGTTCACCTCACACTCTGCCATGTCTTTCACACACACACCTTCATGGGTCATGGTGCCGTCACTCTGTCAGCTGACAAAGCCACAGCCTGGAAGCTGCTATTCTACACCTCTTAAACCATCTCTGACTATCTGTGTGATACTTTGTAGCACACATTTTAATCTAATTTAATCACTTAGGATAGATCTAACGTTTTATAAACGTTGTCTGGTTACCCACAATTCAATGCTGCATAACCAAAGCTAAAGCTGTTAGCCTTCTAAACACGTTTCTTCTATTTTTAACCGCCAACAACAACAACAAGAACTCAACATAAAGTTAATATGCAGAACATTAATCAATTTCTTATTTACAAGCATTTTAAACACATCAGATAAAATAGAAACGTTAATTTACTTGTTTTTCTGGTAGCACAACCGCTTCCTGTTGCTTAGTTCAGAGAAACAGGTCTGGTGCTGCCACCTGCTGGTGTGGCTGCGGAATAGCATTTATCCGAGAGGAAGACACCATGTGGCAAATTAAAGGAAGAAAATCCAGCTTCAGACTGCATAAACCCAGATTATGCAGTTCTTTAAAGCTGCAGAAGCAGCCAGAACATTTCTCTACTCAAATTATGATGAACGGAAAATAACTTGTTGAGTTTATTACTATTACTTCTGTAAATTGTTGGAATTCATATTCTGCCAGTTAAAGAAAGAAGCAAATAACCTTAGTTAGCTTCATGCTTAAGGGCTCTCAGGCCCTCATTGGTCATTGGAAAGATGAAGATGCTTGTTGTGAACAAAGAATAACTCCTTAAATGTGCATTTTACTGTCTAGCTACCAGTAATTGGGTTCTTCTCAGACCAGCATTGTTGCCTAGAAGCCAGAGGATCGTTAGACCCAGATCCCCGTTCCCTGATGTCACCGAGCAGAAGACGTCTCACAATCTTCACTTGTTACTGCTCCAGTCTTTGTCCGTTTGAATCCAAGGTACCTCGTATCTGACGATTTAAAGTCCACATTTTATATTTTACATAAATGTAAAAAAACTCACCTAAAGAAAGAAAATAAAACATATTTTTCTTTAATGTTCTGACAAATTTTATGTATCAACGCAACAAAGAAGTTGCATTCACATTCTACAAAACACAGGAACAAACCTAGAACAACAGTGATATTAGTGTCACTAATAGTAATTTAGCATTTTTAATTTAGTTTCTCCTTCCACACAGATATCCCACATAATGTACCGCTAGTCTGCCTCAAGTAAATGTGGTAATAAAACTTCAATAAACATTATTTACCAGTACGGAGCCCCTCTGGTGACATGGGCATAATTTTTTTTTGAAGATGTTAAGTCGTGGCCACAACTTACTAAAGCGTGGCCACGAGATACATAAGTTGTGGCCACGACTTACTAAAGCGTGGCCACAAGATACATAAGTTGTGGCCACGACTTACTAATGCGTGGCCACGACTTACTAAAGCGTGGCCACAAGATACATAAGTTGTGGCCACGACTTACTAAAGCGTGGCCACAAGATACATAAGTTGTGGCCACAACTTACTAATGCGTGGCCACGCCTTAGTAAGTCGTGGCCACGCATTAGTAAGTTGTGGCCACGAGTTATTTGTGAGGGAGCTCCTTTATGGTGGTGTAGCATACATTCAAGGAATATAGACATAGACTTGATTTAATTTTATTTCAACCTTGGAATGAACTATATTGACATACTTTGCTTATTACACAGAGTAATAATAAGCAAACCTCTCATCTTACAGGCATTGACCGTGTAACACGCATTTCACTGACTTCACCTGCTCACGCCTAACAGAGCTCTAAACTCCACTTTCTGCAGAGCTGTTTAACACAGCTTGTGGCCATCAATAATTATTCCTGCTGCAGTTCATGTTAACAGAGCAGCAGGAAGAGCGATCAGTTATAAGTAATTTTGGTCTTAACCAGTGGAGACAGTAAGCCGGTACCGTCCGCTACCGAACACACAAGAGGGAAGTAGGGCGGCTGCCAGATAAATCCTTCATTCAGAACCAGTCATGGCTGCACGCTGGATCAGAAAACAGTTCTGCTAACCAGATAAAGTCTAAAAAGCCTCTTATTCTGTGTCAGGGTGCTGCAGGCGTACATGGGCTGGGCGCATGCCTTTTTTCCCCTCTCCCTTCTCCGCAGGTGGAGGCTGACAAGCAGGGAGGCGCCTCTCGCAGGTGATCTGCGTTCAGTCATCAGCAGGGACGGTTCTTAAACAGGCTGCTGTCAGCACCTCATAGCCAAAGTGTCAGCCTTAAGTGGTAGGACTCAGTAGCCCAGCGTCTTTCTACGCCTTGGAAAGCACCTAATTTCTGTCTCCCTGTTTCCCAGGTGGAACCTGCCTCGGATCCCGCTCATGAGAACCCTTTTCCTCGGCTGAGCCGGCCAGCTCTCGGCCCGCTCAGCTGCTTAGGAAGAAAACCTCAGAAAGTCCCGATCATCCTCGCAAGTCTCGGCGTCTACAGAGCGCCGATCAGCTGACAGCCTCCCTGCCGCCGCCCCCGCTGCACGAGTGACCGGACCCTGCCCCGCCCCCTCGGACGCTGCCATCTGTCACCTACCGCACCCTCTATGATCACCAGAATCCACCTAGAACCGACGATCCGCTTGGCAGCCTCCGCCCCTGGTCCAGGCACCAGCAGCTTTTCAGTCTTTGGTGCCCCCGCAGCAGCCGATCACTCCCCCGGTGAATCAATTATAATACCGCGATTACCACCTCCCGCTGTTACCAGATGTCCGGAGGACTCACAACAGGTCTTGAGCTTTATATTTAATAAAACTCTTAAAAACTCGGATCTCTGCCTCCTCAGTGTGTTCTGCATGTGGGTCAAAAGACTCGGTTCTATGACATTCTGTTTATAGGAATCCTTCTAATAAACAGGCATTGGTGAGCCCTCAGTTGTTTTTGTTGGTCACGCTAAGGATTACGCCAGAGACGGCTGAGCTGCTTTTCAAAATAAAAGCAGCATGATTGCAGTGTATCGACCACTTGTTTTTACACATATTTACATCAGTTATATGAAATATATTTCTATGCTTTGTGACATTTTATGTGACACTCTTTAGCTTAAAAAAATACTTAACTGATTTTTTTTTTTACAGCTGACAACTTTAACTTACAGAGAACAGATGATCTCCAGAAGTTATTCATCAAAGTCCATATACATGATTTGTGATTTAAAAATAGAGACATTTAAAAATCTCTACATTGACTCTATTTGACCTGTTTTGTTGTAAATGTTGCTACAGAATTGGACGTTTTGGGCGAATACTATAACATCAGCATGACAATAGAAAACCTCCTGATGTCGCCCAACAACTTTCATCCAAATGTGATGTGGAATTTCAAAATAAGAGCCAAGTGAAATCTGTATATATATATATATATATATATATAATATATATATATATATATATATAGTATATATATTATATATATATATATATATATGTATGTATGTATGTATGTATGTATGTATGTATGTATGTATCTGTCTGTAATATGTGTATCTATGTCTATATATATATACTATTTCTCTATATATGTCTCTGTGTATCTCTCTCTACTCTGTCTCTCTCTTGTGTCTCTGTCTCTCTCTCTGTGTCTCTGTACTCTCTCTTGTCTCTGTCTCTCTCTGTGTCTCTGTCTCTCTCTGTGTCTCTGTCTCTCTCTATGTGTCTCTGTCTCTCTCTCTGTCTCTCTCTCTGTCTCTCATCTGTCTCTCTGTCTCTGTCTCTCTCTCTCTCTGTCTCTCTGTCTCTGTGTCTCCTCTCTTCTCTCTCTCTCTGTGTCTCGCTCTGTCTCTCTCTCTGTCTCTGTATGGTTTGCTTATTACCACTAAGTAATAACTTGTGGCCACAACTTATGTATCTTGTGGCCACGCTTTAGTAAGTTGTGGCCACGCATTAGTAAGTCGTGGCCACGACTTAACATCTTAAAAAAAATTTTTTTGCCCATGTCACCAGAGGGGCTCCGTATACCAGCAGGAGAACACAAGTATATTTAGTTTGAGCTGGGGGTTCATAATCTGAATCTAAACTGACCTAAACTTGGATCAGAACCATTATAAATTAAACAAGGATCTTCAAAAATATCTGATTAAATTATCCAGGAGATTCAAATCTTTTAAGGATTATTTGTCTTCAAGGTATATAAAAAATACTACCAAAATTACATGAATGCAGCACAACAGGCAGCATTTCCCCCGATTTATCCAATGGCTCAGCACCCATTGATCATGGCATGTAGTAAATTAATTAACGTCTTTTTAAACGAAGCCAACCTCTAGGGATGGCAGCACTGATCCCTAGCTCTCAGCACCCACAGCTCACCTTCATATATTTGTCTCAAGTGCTGCAGAAAGGAACCAACTAATTAAAAAAACTAAAATTAAAAGGAAAACAAACCATCAATAAAAGATAAGTTTTCCTTTAGAAGTCATCTGCTCAAATTCCTGAGGTAGAACTATCAATTACATATTATACAAACCTCTGCACCCAATCAAAAATGTATTAATTATAATACACGGATAAACAGTTTATTTTCTGCAGTCACTACTAGATTATCATTTAACAGATTCGGGGGGTGCACCGTTCCTGGAGGTACTGCAATACCAGGTCGATGCGTGGAGTGGACGGAGCAAGCCCCTATTCCATCTCCCAGTTCCAAAAATCAATTTAATATATGGTCCCCGGGTAGGGGACGTATCAGATATTAAACTGATAAGAACAGATACTACACTTGATCTTAGCCAAAAGGCCGAGAAGCGATACCAGAGAAACGGTGGAGGAGACAACCTCATTCTCACAGACTACGGTTTCGCTCCTGGTTCGTGAATCTTTAACATTTACAAACCCATAAAACAAACTGTGGAAACATAAAATGGCGATTAAATGCTACTCTTGTTGTTCTGCCGTGTTAAATAATGATAAACGATCCAAATTAAACTACAAACGTCAATGAAAAAACAAGCCGAGTTGTTTATTTCTGGTCACGTGTCACGCTCTCCTCCAATAGGACACCTAAAGGCTAAAACAACGTTTAAAAATGTACTATCCATACATAATCGTTTAAATGTGAACGTAACTATTATATATGCATGGAAAAATAAATATGTTTGCGTTTGATCGGTTTGAATTAAGCTGTACGGCTGAAATTGATGAAACCTTTGACGGTATTGATTCTGCACAGAAAGTCTGCAGCGGTCTCTAGTGGCGACTCTGTGTTACTGCACTTACTGCATGTTCTACACACTGATAAAACAGAACAGCGCTGTTCTGCACAAACTAAACGTTAAATTTGGGGAGTCAATTTTCGAGACACAATTCCTAACTTTTTAATTTTGTTTTAACAGTTTACAAAATAAAGACTTTAGAGTAGATATTAAAAAATGCTTTACAAGTTGTCGTTATTAATGTAACCGAGGCCTGCACAGCACACCGCGACCACTACCCCGACCTTCCGACATCATGAGTCAGAAAAGTTTACATTTGTATTCTGCTCACATTTCAAGTAAACTAGTTAAAAACAATTAAAATACAGAAAATGCGAGAGAAGAACTTGAAACAAACTGTCAAACTAAGAAACGTCTGTAAATGGCGTTTGTTAAAAATGTTAACCAGTCATGCGTTAGCGGTAAAATAAAATTACTTTTTAACTATTTATTCCAGCAATTTATTCTATTCTATTCCAGATACTTATAAGGTCAACCTGAAATAATATAACACACAATTGTATGATAAAGAAAAAAACTCACAAATTTGTGGCGTTGTCCCGTATTGTTCGTGAGCTACCAAGTTCGTCTGCCAGTGCCTTCGTCTTGCGCATGCTCTGATGACGTCACATTTTAAGTGTTGGCTGTTTGGTAAATATATTTCGACAAATCAATATTAAACAATAACGCATTTGAATTTATTGATACTGTCTAAACTGTGGTTGATTTCTTGCCAAGCCCTAATTTATGGTGTTGTGAATGCAGCAAAAAACGAGCACATTTTTTAACATATCTTTATTTTTTGCTGTTTAGGCCCAAACAATGTCGTAGAACACAAACTAATATTTTTTAAACCTAAATCCTCTCTTAAGATCCACATACTTTAAGAAAAGAACAACAAAAATTGAACAATAAAAACATAACTAAAAAAATTGCAAATGTTAGTGTATGCAGCTAAGTGATCCATCAGCTTAAGGTTTTCATCGTTCATCTTTAATGCCAAGATTAGAGGGCAGATAACTCAACAAGGTAATTTAGAAATATCTCCCACTTTATCAAATACCAGAGAGGGCAGAGCAGACCAAATATCTGTTTAAGAAAATAGTGAAGCCATTAAGTCTTAAAACACCATTCAGTATTTCAAAATCTATTGCTTAAATCCTTCATATTTTTTATTGCATCTCCTTTTTTGATGTACTCATGTTTATATCTCGAGATGAAGATAATGTGTTAATTTATTTAATATTTGAAAGTATGGGTAAAGAGAGTATGTGGGTATATAATCTTGATAAAGTCGCTGTGTTAGTGAGTAGTCTCTCTTTAACCAGCTGTTATTAATGTTAATGTTAATATTTAGTTTGACACTGCTGCTTGCAGTTTTTATTACCCAAATCCCCAGTTATCCAACCTCCAGTTTGACCGTTATGAAGTCAAGAGGTGATTGAGAGCAGATTATGAATGCTCATTAATTCACACTTCTATACATTTTCATTCAAACCTGAAGCTTAATGGGGGGAAACAGAATAGCAAAATTTTTTTTACTCATTACAGGAAAACAAAATCACCGAACATTAAGTTTTGGCTTTAATGCAAAAATAAGTTACAACTGCTCCTCATACCAAAATCAGTCAACATCAGTATTACCATCCGCATCAAGCAGAGCACACAGGGAGAGGATATCACAGCCATTTAACAAACACATGTTGAGTTCAGGCACAGGGAGTAAAAACAGACTCAAGATTTAAAAAAACTGAAGTAAAATCATCTGAAGCATCAGATGCTGCTGCTCCTGAGAATCATCAACAACGTATTAAACCATTAAAGTTCAAAGTACCAAACTCCACACTATTCGCACGTGTTTTGGTGAGTTTACTCCGATTTAAACAAGCTTCATGCATCTCTACCTCTAAAATAGAAAAAAGAGGGTCTTAACCTGCGAAAACTATCCACTACATCAGCAGGAAAATCATCTTAGACAGTCAGATTAAAACCTGGAGAAAAAAAATCATGGATGTAAACAACAAATTGCATTGTACAATTCCCATTTTATAACATAAAAAACATACTGAAATGTGGTTGACCATCGCATAACAACTAAATGCTACCAAACAAAAATAAATCAAGAAAATCCAAATAGCTGATCACACATTCAGTTCCTGAAAACAATTTTTTTTCTCCTGTGAGGTTTTCCCATCTTCAGAAAAATCTGTCACAGGCTTTAGAGATGCAGCTGAAGCACTTTAGGTCAGAAATGAGAAATTAAATCTGCAGCACAGATTTAAACCATCAGCTAAAGTCTGAATAACGGTCGTATTCAAGCCCAGCAGCTGAGCTCACCAAAAGAATCTGTAAACTGTCAGAGATCAACATGTAAACTCAGAGAGGATCTGATTTCAAGCCATATTCTTCAGTTCTTCTGTCAGTGCAGACCTCTGATGGCAGCACGAGTCAGGTATATTCAGTTTGGTTTGTAGTGTTCATAAGAATCACATCTGGGGCGCGCTGGTGGCGCAGTGGGTAGCGCGGCCCATGTATGGAGGCCTTAGTCCTCGACGTGGCTGACCCGGGTTCGACTCCCAAAGAAATTCAGTAAAATGCTGGTTTTGGTCTTTTGGCATCAGTTTCAGGTTGTTTCTCCCAAAAAGAAAAATCTGCTCCATGTTGAGCAGAAAGGTATAGGGCAGCGGTTCACAAACTTTTTTAGCTGCGCACCCCCTTCTGTTTCCCATCCAGGTTCCAAGTTTAACTCCCACAGACTGCCACTCTGGGTCCCTGAGCAAGACTCTTATCCCCAGACTGCTCCCCGGGTGCCGTACAGTGGCAGCCCACTGCTCCCCAAGGGGATGGGTTAAATGCAGAAGTGAATTTCTCCATTGTGAGATCAATAAAGTTCAATTATTATTATTATTATTATTATCTTCAAAAAGAAAAATTGCAGTTGCAGTTGCAACAAAACCATCATAACAAAGGTTATGGAAATTAAATTAGAACATAATTTGAATTGAACTGCAATAAAATTACACACAACATCCACAACAAAATCCATCAGTGGCTCAGAGAAAGAAAGAGACGCTCAGATCAGTCAAACCTCCACAGACAACGTGAAACGTCTCTGTAGTGCCATTAAAGCTCATCCATCCATTTTCTGACCTGCTTAATCCCTCATGGGGGTTGCTGGTGCCTATCTCCAGCGTACACCAGGCGGGGTACACCCTGGACAGGTCATCAGTCTGTTGCAGGGCAACACAGAGACAAACAACCTTTCACACACACACCTAAGGAGAATAGGGGGTTTTCACTGACGTCACTGGCCAACTTCCGGTCCGCCATATTGGGTGGCACACTTCCTTATCTCTAGTTGTCTTACACGTATTATCGTATCGCGAATGGATAAGTACGCCAGCACGCTAGAGCGACCAGATAAGGACGTATATCTGAGGAAATGTTCCGTGATCGACCATATGGACCCGTATGCCCTCCACGGTGCCTTGTTTAGCCGTAATCCAGATGATTGGCCAAATGTAGAGCACGGCGACATAGTGCATTACCTGGTGTTCAGTGAAAACCCTCTGCACACTCTTGAGGAAATGAGAGCTTACAAGGGTCTAGAGGCTCACAAGCAGTTCACATCTGGTTATGTACATCAAGGAAATCGCCATCATACGTGGACGGGTGAGTTTTAATAAGATGGTAAAAATGTAAACAATCCGACGCAAAGGTGCGCGAAGGCGCTTGGCTGCAAGGCCGATCGACGCCGCTCGCGGCTTTAATTATTTAAGCAGAACAATGACCAGTGCGAAATTAAGTTGTATTTACCGTATTGGCGCCGGTAGGAGCTGCAGATCATAAAGCCAGCAAACAGTGGGAACACAGCAACTCGTTCAAAGGTAAGCTGCGCTCAGACGGGCTCTGGCCCATGCTAGTTTAGTAGCTGCTAACCGCCAGTGCTAACAACCACTCGCGCATGTAATGTACTTTTAACTTGCTGCTATGTGTTTCAAACGTTTAGAACACACTCTCATTGACATCGGGATACTGTGGAAAGTTATGTTCGGTCGACTTACAGCCGCGATCCAAGCGAGCCGACGACTCTTTGTTATCTCTAACAGTTGTTCTCCGTGGTTGCGCCTCCAGGCAGGAAAGCGGTGAAAATTTAACCCGTTTCTATGTTTTTCCCATGGCGATCATGTGTTGCGCTGTTACAGCCCACAATACAGCAACGGTTTACCATGGTTGAAATCAAGTTAAGGTGAAATTAATCAAATGAAAACACGGCTGAGAGAGGGAGTACAGTACGCAGCAGTCATAGGCAGTAGAGGCGGCGGAGGCAGTCAACATGGCAGCCGCGGAAAGTAATAAGTCATAACGCCCAAGCCCTATTATCAATATATTCTTCTTACATGTTTTAAATACTTAACAGTTAATTACCTGTGACAAAGTGAGCACCGCAGACTCTGGCGTATTCCAGCTTAACACCGTCCAAATCGGACCTGGATATCCGTGTCAGCCATAGGTGACGGCGTTGTTCAGACAGCTGTTTTGTTTTTTCACACTGATTCACTATTACGGCTGGTAGGCGATAGAAAGAGCGTTGATCTCCACCTCCACGGGCCGTGCAACCAACCATTTAACACGTTTTCCCCATTGTTCACTTCCAATACTGCCTAAGGCGTCATACAATGCAGGTCAACGGTGCGAAACGACTGCCACCCAATATGGCGGACGCGCTGAGTAGTCACGTGAGCGTGACGTCAGCTGAAAACCCCCTATTTAGACCTGGTTTTTGGATTGTGGGAGGAAGCCAGAGTGAGAACCCACACATGCACAGGGAGAACATGCAAACTCCATGCAGAAAGACCCAGGATTTGAACCCAGAACCTTCTTGCTGCAAGGCAACAGTGCTACACACTGCGCCACTGCCATTCAGTGAGAAATGGCAACATGTCCCATGGGTCAGGAACCACGGTGAATTTCACCCATCAAAGCAGAGACAGCTTCACAGTAGGGGTGCCCCTGCTGTTGAGCCAGACCCCCCCCCCTCCCACCCCCCCCAGACGATCCCCTCAAACTAAACCAGTTTCTATCTTCATCTGGGGATCTGAAGGAGAGGTTGGCTGGTGCCAGCCACCCATACCGGCCAGCCATGCATGGGGGCACATGGGCATCGAAAGACCAACAAGCCAGCACAGGGGGGAAATCTCTCCTCGTCCGGAGGTCTGCTGACTAGAATCAGAGCTAAGTTTGCAGTCTAACTTCTGCGCAACCAGCTACTGGAGTAAAGAATGCCAAAACCAGCCTTGTTTATTCTTCTCAGCTGTTGCAGGAAGCTGATTCCAGAAAACATGGAGCGACCGAAAGGTCGGCACAGGACCCACTTTCCCAAACTGAGAGCAAAAAGGAGCTGAAATCGCGACTACAACCAGGCCAGAGACTGCGTGCAGGACCTCGGAGCTGCCCGCTCCAACCACGTTTCGGCTAGCTCATGGCCGCATGTCTGCTGCTGAAATGACCAACGTTTTCCCCTTTCCACTGCTCTCCCTTGGATGGCCAAAGTGAACCGAACTCACACGAGGCATGTAACCAAAGGGAAAGTTACATGGTTGTTTGGAAGATTTGTGTAATGCGCTTACATGGTGTGTTTTTAAACACATGGCGCTATCGAGTAGCTTCCCGCTAGCATTGTGATACCATGTCATTACCGATGTGATTTGAGTGTGTTTTTATGGTTATAACAATCGTTTTCTCCACAAGGGTTTCATACATTTATGTGATATTAATGTTTATGTTATCCGGGCCACTCATTATGACTAAAAATAAAGCCGAAGCCCTTAAAGTTTGTTAAAGTTAGCAAAATGCTATTTAGCTCCTGGTGACTTCCTGTTTCCGGATATTCAATTACGGTTGTTTCAAGCATAAGGTTTGATGTTTTTCGCTCCGCCATTGTTCAATAGTGCTATGAGTGTTATTACAGCATTAATATGGAATATTAACGCCAATTTAAAGGTGTTTTTTAATAACTTTAGGATTAGCAGATTTTAGCAGCTGATCGATACAGCTGCTAAAATATTTTCAAATGTAATTGCATACTTTTACTACGATACATTTTCAATGTTTGGTTTAGTTACTCAGAGAGAGAGAGAGAGAGAGAGAGAGAGAGAGAGAGAATTTGTATAACATTGACCTTACTTGAAGAAGAAAAACTGAAAGCTTACAAAAAGGCTGTATTTTTTGTCTAAACTTGGTCTAAATTTCTTCTGCACTTGGTTGTATATATTATTTTAAGTGAATTTGACCTTCAAAGGTGACCAAAATCTAAAAAATGACATTCAAACTACATTTGCTTTGTTTTACTTTTTACTTGTACTTTTCATTACATTAATTGAGTACATCAATTTTTACAGTAATTTTCATACTTAAGTACAATACATTTCAGATACTTTAAGACTTTAACTCAAGTAACATTTCAGTCAGTGACTTGGGATTTTATCAAAGTAATTTTGGAGAGGTACCTAAACTTTTACTTGACTCTGAGATTTCAGTACTTTATACAACACTGGGTAAACCAGCTGCAACTGTGTCAAGCTTACTGGAATAATAAGCCACAGGTTGCAATTTGTGACAAGGACAAGGCTGCTTTCAGAGCAGAGAAAGCCAGTTCAGCCTCAGACGGGTTTTCTTTAGCAGCTGCTAAGGCAAGGCAGGGCAAATTTATTTGTATTGCACATTTCAGTACAAAGAAAATGCAAAGTGCTTTACATGATTAAAATACAGGAAAATAAAAATAAAAACAGAATAACAGCACAGAGATTATTTCTTCCCGCAATCAAACTTCACTTTGACTGGAGCAATGCAGTCAATGATATCTGAGACTTTAGACTGAAACTTATCTACTAGTTCATACACTGAGTTGCAGCACAAGGTTGAAGTAGCTGAGTAAGCTTGGATAAAAGTTTCTGTGGAATTGTCCTTAAAGGTGTGTTTTCTTACGATGTCCCTTTGGCTAAATGAGTCACAAGAAATGATGCTTTTAAAGATAACATAAGTGATCAGATAGGGCAACATCAGTTACATTTACCTTGGAAATGATTAGACCCTTAGTGATGATTAAGTCTAAAATATGTCCCTGTTTGTGCATTGGCTGTTTAACATGTTGAATTAAACCAAAGTTTCTAAACGTGTCACACAGTTCTTTCCACCTCTGCCTTCAGGGTTGTCAACGTAAAAGTTGAAGTCTCCCACAATAATGAAACAGTCATAATTAACACATTTCACAAATAAGAGGTCACTAAGATCATTTAAAAAGTTAGATTTGGACTTAGGAGGCCTGTAAACATTTAAGAACATAGTTTGTACCGGTCTCTTTACCTGGAGAGCCAGGTATTCAAAAGAGTTGAATTTTCCCCAAAACACCCTTTTACACTTTAGTGAATCATTAAACAAAGTTGCCACTCCTCCACCTTTGCTTTGCTGTCTGCTCTCACAATGAAAATTATAGTTTGAAGGAGTCGACTCTATCAGAGTAGCTGCTTCATTAAAGGTATACTATGCAACCGGGGTTGATTTTCCAGCGAGGCTCCCCCCAGAGGGCGAAAGTAAAAGTGCACTGTCATAAAGATGCTCAGCTGTTCTGGTTCCTCCGTCAAGCCAGGCGCGGTTGTTTTGAGCTTAGCAGAAAGGCGAACGCAACGAAAAGTTGAAAAAACGGCAGTACAAACAATGACTAACACAGTGAAAGTATGAACATCAGGGTTTCCCGCAGCGCTATCTTGGCGAGGCGGCCGCTTCGCCAAACTCACGCTACCGCCTCGCCAACATAAAAAAAAAATAATAAAAAAAAATAATAATAATAATAAAAAAACTCGATATGCTTGCATGTTTATTTGACGTTAACACACGGTTCTTTGTTGTTGCTTTTGCGCGTGCATATAGTGAATAGCAGGGCAAAAACACATGGAGTTCTCGCCGTAAAGCAAGACCGACTCTCGCGGTCTTGCACGAGACTTCTGAGCCTGTGGGTGCCAGCCGAGGGCTCTTGCAATGGGGTACCGCAAACGAGCTATTTTTAGAAACGTAACGTCACGATGACGTCACATCACGTGGTACGCAGTGGGGCAAACTCCGGAAACCCGCCGCTGTTTTGCTTTAAAAGAGACGCGCGTTAGCCTTGGTTTTACTCGTTAAAACGACTGCTTTTTCCAAATCTAAGACCATGGTTTTTAAACATTGTTGCTATGGAACGTGCAACAGCGACTCGAGGTACGCTGATCTGCCGTATATGAAGCATGTTTTGTTCATTACTTTCCCAAAATTCAAGACTGCCAAGGAGAAATGTGTGCGCTTGGTACACCGGTGCAGTCGGCCTACATATGTAGCAAGCATTTTGTCGGAGGAAAGGGCACAACCGAAGAACATCCTGACCCAATTCCAGCGACATCAAGTCAAGGTAAGAGTATTTTGGTGACCGACATGTTAATAAAGAAGCGCCTGCTACCATGATCGCATATAGGCTGTCATGGTAGCAGGCGCTAACATGATACCCTGCTACCAGGATAGCCTACTCAAAAACATTTCAAATGAGACAAACATTAAACATATACCGATCCCTGGACGGTGATTACAAACAAACAAAAAAAAAAACGGCCGACGCCGCCATGATCGCCGCGCAGGAAAAAAAACCAAAGCTTACCGTTCGATCAACTCGGCCCGTTTTCCGGTCTTTTTAAGCCCTCGACACTCAAGCCATCGTTTGAGCTGAAGGTTGGTGTGTTCTTCGACAGTGCGACCAGTAATCCGTGCGTCTGGGACATCGTCTTGGGAAAGTTTAACGGCTGCAAAGTCGGTCATATCGCTGATTCTGTTGCGCTTGTAATAGCTGGGTACTCCGTGCGTTCTCTCCTGTGTGACCTACCTAAGAGGCAAAAGGGGCGTTGCTCTTGAGACGGTGACGTCACGTGCGCGGTACCCCATTGCAAGTACAGTACAGACCACCAGGGCGGCCGAGGAAACCTTTGTTCAACCTGAAATGACTCATTTAATCATCCAAAACAGTATGGAACACATTAATTAACTGAAAAATGTTGCATAGTATGCCTTTAAATTTATGTTTGTGTATCACAGAGAAGTTATCTGAAAGTCCTGAGCACAGGCATGTTCCTTGATACGTAGAGGAGGAGGATCTGGAGCTCTGCTGCATTTGGAAGACACTGGTGTTGTCACAGAAATAGGCTCATCAGAATGGCTATGTGGAGAGGATGTCAACTGTAGGGCACATCTAGAAAACCTTTTTCATGTTGTGTGTGTGAATTCCAAAAAGGGTCATCTGGGCTTAGCGGTGAAAAAGGGGAGGCGGGTGCAGCCTGGACCGGTGTTCATGGGGATGGAGGTTTTGGGTTTTCTGTGGGAGTTAAAGGGGAGTACTCATTTTGTCCTTTTGAGATCTGGGGTGAATCCTCTTGTAATGTCTCTCTCTGTGTCATCTTTCTGGTATCTTTATCTTGACTTGTTCGGGCTGTACTGGGCTTATCATTTGTTTTTGTACTTGCTGTATTTTGTCTTGGAACAACACTGATGGGGCATGGTTCACAGAATAGAAAATGTTTGAAATCAGGCATTTTGCACCTGACCCATTTAGAACAACACAATATCTGTTGAACAGATGTCTCCTCTTCCAAAAGATTTTAAAGTTGTCTATGAAGGTTACAGCTGTATGCACGCCCGCCGACAGGGGGGGACAAACAGGTCAGTTGTCCTGGGCCCACGACAGAGGGGGGCCCAAAACGGACCCTCTGATCATTAAAATGGTCAGTGTCAGTCAGCGCGCGCGCTAACTGCAGCAGCAGTCTGTGTGTCACGGCTCTCTGCTGCTCCCCCTCCCCTCTCGTACATGGCTAAGTGGCGCCAGCTAATCAGCACGCAGGCTCACTCTGGCCCACCCACTCAGCTTCTCTTCACTCAACACACAAACAACCGCGCGGCCAGTGTTGCCAACTCAGCGACTTAGTCGCTATATTTAGCGACTTTTCAGACCCCTCCAGCGACTCTTTTTCAAAAAAGCGACTAGCGACAAATCTAGCGACTTCTGGAGACTGACGTGAAAGCACGTATCGTTCATACTCTTGTCCTCCAGCGGCAGGTACTGCCGTGGGGCGCCTCCCCCGTTCTCCCCTTCCCGCAGGAGTCCCTCTCAGCGCTGCAGTCAGAGCCACAGCATGTTTACCCTCAGCGTCCAGACTGCAAATATAGCTAACATGCGCCGGGATTGACGGCGCATGTTGATCATAAATAACTGAATTTGAAATATTTTATCTTAAATAAAAAAACGCCATTTGATTCACACAGCCACATGTTCATGTTTTACCGTGATTTGTAGGCTCCTTAGTGGACCACAAGAGAAAAAAGAAAATGTTGAAAAAAAGTTGAAAGGAAAAAATTTGTAACTCCGCCATAGTTTCTCTTTATGGTTCATTTTGCCGGTCTCAAACCCGGGTAAAGGAGGAGGGTTAGTATTGTAATAAAATAAACATTAATAAAAAATAAATAAAATAATAATAATAATAAATAAACATTAATGGACAGAAAAAAGTAGCTCTATATATATTCTGAGTGTTTTTTCTCACTTTTTGTCTCTCTCTAACGACGTTATTTCTCACACAGCGTCAATAATATGCACATCACATTGTGTGGCAGATTATGCAAATTAGGTGATGACGTCATTCAGCGACTTCTAGCGACTTTTAGACCAGCCAATAGCTACTTTCCTTACTGAGGAGTTGGCAACACTGCGCGCGGCTCCTGTTCAGACTGGGAGAGAGACCGCACAGAGGAAAAGCAAGAAGAGGGAAATAAGCGGCGTTTGGCTTTATTTTAATACCGTACATGAAATCAAGCAGCCGGTTAAATGAGGTGGAAACACAACAAATTTATCTAAGCACGTGAAAAACTATGAGCAAGAAAACATCGAGAAACAGAAAAGGAGACGAAACTTCTCTCACTGCCTCAACAGACCCACAGACTGACGTCACTGACTGAGGCGTTTCAGTCCTCCAGAGAACATCCAGGTAGATAAGAGTGGCCATCTTCAGCAGCACTTCATGTTAACTTTCAAAGTAGATATTATCTATCATATGCTACTGGAGCCCACAGAGAAAATATAATTAAGACCTTTTAAGAACCTTTTAAAAAGTGTTATTTAGCTAATCCTTTATTTATCTCACTACAGGGAAATTTATAGGATTAAAGCAACAGGCAGGTGGACACAACACAGACAAAATAACATAAGGATTGAAAGATATACGAGGTGGATTAGGAAGAAAAAAAACAAACAAAAATATTATTATTATTATATGATTGTAATATTAGAATAAAAATCACAAAACCCGAAAGGTCAACAGTTTCATGATACTTCAAGCTAAAATGTCAAAAGTATCTGTGAATGTTGTGCGTTTAATGTCAAAAAGAAAGCCTTTCTCAGAGATTCAGCGGGCAGAGAATTCACAAAGTATCTAACATATTCTACTTAGTAGTCTTCCGGCGGCGCCCCTGGCGGCAGCAGCCGAACACAGCTCTGCACCAACTCGCGGACTTTTTGCATAAAAATGCATAAAAATGCCGCCAAACTCGCTGGAAACCACTCATCTACCCAGCCGATCAGTACTTGACCGCGAGCGCCTGTTGGAGTTACGATCAAGTTGTGTTTTTGGACTTTTAAATACCACGCTCGACTGCTTACGTGACTGTGGCGTCCTACGGAGACCAGCCCCGGAGGCCTGTGAAGCGGCGGCCTCGACGAGCAGCTCACGCCGGAGGAGAGCGACGCGGAAGCGGTGTAGCCGGCCGAAGAAGCGCGGGTGCCGAGGAGGCTTAGCAGCGAGGCTAAAGGCTAACCCATTCAGACCGCCGCTACCATCCATCTGGCTTTCCAACGTTCGCTCACTGGACAACAAAATGGACCATTTACAACTCGAGCTCTCTACAAAGAGGGAGTTCAGGGACTGCTGCGCTCTCATTCTGACCGAAACATGGCTTTCATCATCAATCCCAGACAACGCCGTTAGCCTGGAGGGGCTAGCTACTTTCCGCGCCGACAGACAGACAGAACTCTGCGGTAAGTCCCGAGGAGGCGGACTCTGCGTTTACATCAATAACACCTGGTGTAAAAATGCTAGATTAGTCACAAGTCTCTGCTCTCCGGACATTGAGCTTATGATTATTAGCTGCAGACCTTTTTATCTGCCTAGAGAGTTCACTGTTGTTATCATCGCAGCGGTTTACGTCCCTCCCAGCGCAAACACAACAGAGGCTATGACTGTTCTCTATCGGACTATCTCTGAGCTGCAATCTGCACACACAGAGGGTGTTTTCATCATTGCTGGGGATTTTAACCAGGCAAATATGAAAACTGTTCTCCCTCATTTTTACCAACATGTGGATTTTGCAACTCGGGGAGAGAACACTCTAGACTTAGTCTACACAAACATTAAAGGAGCATTCAGACCAGTCCCCCGCCCACACCTGGGCTCTTCAGACCACCTTTCTGTGATGCTATTCCCAGCATACAGGCCCCTGCTGATCAGAGCAAAACCAACAGCGAGGCAGGTGAGGATGTGGACTGAGGGAGCAATGGAGGCGCTCCAGGACTGCTTTGACTGCTCTGACTGGAACATGTTCAAAGCTGCAGCAACTTATGAGGACAAGATCAACATTGATGAGTACGCCATGACTGTGTCAGCCTACATCAACAAATGCATTGAGGACGTCAGCACCACCAAGACCATCATCACCCGAGCCAACCAACGACCCTGGATTACTGCGGAGGTCCGTCAAGCACTAAAAGCACGGAACTCAGCCTTCAAGTCTGATGACAAGGAGGCACTGAGGACAGCGAGAGCCAACCTGAACCGTGCCATCAGGCTAGCAAAGCGGAACCACAGTCAGAAAATCCAGGAGCTTTTCCATGACGCCAGCAACACCAGGAGCATGTGGAAAGGCATCCGGGCGATCACTGAATACAACACGCCCTCCCCCCCGGTGGGTGAAGTTGATGCTGACTTCCTCAATGGACTAAATAACTTCTTTGGGAGGTTCGAGGCACTAAACAGCACTCCAGCAGTGAAAGCTGTTCCCCATCAGGAAGAGGAGGTCCTCTGCCTTGACACCGCCGACGTGTGGAAGACTCTGAGGAGAGTCAACCCGCGTAAGGCCCCAGGTCCCGACAACATACCTGGGCGGGTGCTCAAGGAGTGTGCAGGTCAGCTGGCTGGTGTCCTCACAGACATTTTTAACACCTCGCTGGACCAAGCCACAGTGCCAGCATGCTTCAAGTCTGCCTCAATCATTCCGGTGCCAAAGAAACCTCAAGTCACCTGTTTCAACGACTACCGGCCTGTTGCACTGACTCCCATCATGATGAAGTGCATTGAAAGGCTGGTAAAGGAACACATCGTCTCCAGTCTCCCATCAACACTCGACCCGTTCCAGTTTGCCTACCGACGGAACCGCTCCACTGAGGACGCCATCTCCTCTGCTCTTCACCTGAGCCTGGCACACCTGGAGGAGAAGAACACGCACGTGCGGATGCTGTTCCTGGACTTCAGTTCAGCGTTCAACACCATCATCCCACAACATCTGGTGGGAAAACTGGAGCATCTGGGCTTCAACACACCCCTACGAAACTGGCTGCTAGACTTCCTCACCAACAGACCTCAGTCAGTCCGTGTCGGACAGAACACCTCTGATGTCGTCACCCTCAGCACGGGCTCCCCTCAGGGCTGCGTCCTGAGCCCCCTGCTGTTCACCCTGATGACACACGACTGCGTCCCCAGGTTCACCACCAATCACATCGTGAAGTTTGCAGACGACACAACGGTGGTGGGCCTGATCAGAGACGACAACGACCAGGACTACAGAGAAAAGGTGGAGCAGCTGGTGGGCTGGTGCAGAGACAACAGCCTGATCCTGAACGTGGAGAAGACGAAGGAGCTCATCGTCGACTTCAGGAAAAAACGGCCTCACCATGCTCCACTGCTCATCAACAACTCAGCGGTGGAGGTGGTCAGCAGCACCAAGTTCCTGGGGGTGCACATCACGAGCAACCTCACCTGGACTGTGAACACCACGTCACTGGTGAAGAGGGCACAGAAGCGACTGTACTTTCTGCGGAGGATGAGGAGAGCCCGCCTGCCCCCGCCCATCCTCACGACCTTCTACAGAAGCACCATAGAGAGTATTCTGACCAGCTGTCTCTCTGTGTGGTGTGGAGGCTGCAGTGCCTCCGACTGGAAGAACGTGAGGAGAGTGGTGAGGACAGCAGAAGGGATCATCGGGGCTCCTCTTCCCTCCATTAAGGACATTTCATCGCAGCGCTGTGTGTCTCGAGCCCGTAACATCATCAGGGACCCCTCACACCCCCACCATGGACTATTCTCCCTGCTGCCCTCTGGAAAGAGGTTCCGCAGCATCCGCTGCAGGTCCACTAGGTTCAGCAAAAGCTTTTTCCCTGCTGCCATCAGACTGTTGAACTGCTGAAGTACAAAAGTGTACCACACTAGATTCGCTGATTTGCACATTCGCACATTTGCACATTGTATCGTATCCTGAAAAATTGATGCTGCACCTTAACCGGAAACGCACTGCAAAACTGTGTACAATGCAACTGTCTACTTTTAAATCACTGCTGCACCCTACTGCATATTTGTCTACATTTGGTTTACATTGTTTACATTTCAACTGCCTACTGTTCACTGCTGCACTTTATCCGGAAGTAAATTGAAATTTATCCTGTAAGTGACTGCGATTGATCACTGCACTTTATCCTGTACTGTAATTCACTGCAAGGTATCCTGTAGAGTTACTGCAATATTTCTGAGCTGTGTGAAAACGAAATTTCGTTCTGTATGCACTCTGTGTATACAAAATGACAATAAAGAAAGTCTAAGTCTAAGTCTAAGTCTACTTCCTGCAATGGAAGGGAAAAAATTTGTTAGGGACTGGCTAATATACAGCAGATCAAAAAAGGCCATATTTTGGTTGCAGTGCTTGTTGTTCTCTTATGAAGAAAAGATCAACTAGTGCACTAAATTCAATAGATGGGTTGAGAATATCCAGTATAAAATACAGAGATTTCCAGGGCATGAAGTATGCAGTTAAGTAGACTTTGTGTGTGTGTGTGTGGTGGCGGCAGGTGTAGGGGGGGGCAAAAAGACTGTGTTGTCCCGGGCCCTAGCAAAGCTGTCAGCTGGCCTGGCTGTATGTGTGCTCTTATTAGGTGAGCAGAATACAATTAGTTGATCTCATCGCAGACACTTTGTGTCCGTCAGTAATTATTAAGAGTTCCCTTTCACCCCTCCATCATCTGGTATTCTTTTCGCGTTCCAGTCCCTGACAAGGCCAGAACACATTGACCTAGCCGCAAAAATCACATTCAGATGTTTACGTCATGGTTAGATTGGTTTTATCATATATTTATTGTCTCTTTTCACGTTAAACTGTCCCTCTGAGGTTCGCCTCAGCTTAGCGTAACCAGATGGCATCAAATGATTGTGCAATAGATGACGTGTTTAATTTAGCCTTTTGATATCTTGAAGCTCCTCAAAATTCCTCTTTTAGCTGCATTAACATTCTAGTCAAAAATCTCCTTTAGAACAGCCATCATATCCAATTCAATTTCATATAGTTTTGATGAGAGCCAAAGCAAATACACCACCTGTTTTTTTTGTGCAACCTCTTCAATATTTATGGTTTTACTGATAAACACGACAGGTATGACTTTTTAGAGGAACTGCAGCCCCACATGTTAGGAAGAAAACCGTTAATAATTGGGGGGATTTTAATTGTGTTTTAACCAGAAAAGACAGGAAAAGAATAGGACAAATATATAAAGGTAGACAAGACATCACTCTTATTACAGAGGATAGTTAGGGATTTTAAACTAGTGGACTGTTTTAAAACCATGCATCCTAGAGAGGGCTTCACCTGGGTCAGTGATGATAGCTCTAAAGCCTCTCGAATTGACTACTTTTTCATCAGAGATTGCACCCTAACTGATGCTAGATTGTCACCAGTTTAGAAAGGAGACCTCATTAGGTGAGTCTGCAGGGAAGACTCTGGGTTCTTCCTCAGATGAATTCTCTGAGAGGTTGCCAAGCCTTCCCCTCTTTTCTAAGACAACAGACATGTCAGGAGACAACTCTAAAGCTGGTCTTTTGGCAAGCTGTGCATCAGGAAGAGGATCATCCTCATTACTCTCCCCTATGTCTGTTTCATCGCCTTCTGATATTACTCCACCTTCTACCTGCATGTCCTCCTCCCCGGCTGTTTCAGTTTGTGGGAGTGGTGCAAGCCCCTCCTCTTTTTGTTCATCTCCTCTAATCACAGGTTTTGGAGGGAGATTTGAATTTTCCGGCCGCATTTCTTTGGACAGTCTCGAAACAAATGGTCATCTTTTCCACACAGATTACATTTTCTTTGGTTCACACACTGTTCATACACATGTCCGACCTCTCTGCATTTTCCACAAAACATTTTGTCGCATGCCTCTACCAGGTGCCCGTGCTCCCCGCACCTCCGGCAGAGCTTGGGCTGGCCCTGGTAGTGTATGTAGCCTCTATTTGTCCCTAGCACTATCATCGGTGGGAGATGTTTAAGGCCTTGGAATCCCTGGGGATCTTCCCATTGTTTGATGGGGATCCTCCATGCACAATTCCAAATGGCATCAACATCTCTCACCTTCATAGCTGGGCCTTTAACAGTGCAATATCTTCCTAACCATATGCAGATATCCTCAGCTTGAACCGTTTCATAGAACATCCTGACAATAACTGTTTTTAACGAGTTGTCAGTCAGTTTTTCAACATTGAATGCCAAAAATTGGGGCTTTTCATTTTCAAATTGTGTCCAGAACTCCTTTAGTAATAAATTTGTGCAAAAACTTACATCAAAGCCTTTGTTAAAGGGTAGGGTCAGGATACAGTTCAAATCATTTGGGGTAAACTTCAGGGTCTGCTGGATCAATTTCCTAGAAAAATCAAGCCTTGACGTAGTTAGCAACTTACCTTGTGTAATGAAGAGCTTCATTACTGTTTCTATGACACTTAAAATGCAGTTTTAGAATATTGTATACAAATAACTTGCACTGTGATTTAAAGTATTTTATTTTCAGTTGTGATGGTTTGTGCAGTTCTTCTCAGATGGCACTGATGACCTGTCAACAAACCAAACCATTGATTACTGTTTAGAATTGTGATTGTTTGTGTAAATGACTTACCTCCTGTCTCTTCCTCTGCAGGGTGTTCAGGCTAAAAGATTCCCCGGGGGCCTGAACACCTTTTAAAGGTTCCGGAAGAGTCCATTATGGATTGAGGGGGCGAAGTAAACTGTATTTTGGTTGGTGTAGTATTTTAGGAATTTAGATAGAAATGTTCTGAGATATTTATAGATGATGATGATTGTTAAATAAAGTATAATGTTTTAGCTATATTATTTGTTAGTGTTTGTATGTTAGAGTGTGACTGTGTTTCCCCTGTTTAATGGTAGATCTGGTTAATGGGAGGAGTTGGTGATCTATAAAAGGCTTCTTGTAAGACGCTAGTGTGTTTGTGGCTGCTCCTGTGACCTGTTTGCCAAGGTTGGACAATAAATACCAAGTTGGTGCACCTTTTCTCTACTTCAAGTCTCCTGCTTCAGCCAGCCTCTAAGGGCCATTCTAACACCATGGTCTTCTTTAAATAAAAAACAGACGCTGTGGTGCCTCCTCATGCCGGCATGGCTAGCCGACATGGTAGAGGCACCAAAAGCTTAACAACACAATTACAATAACTAACAATTAGAAAAACAAACGAATTTCACTAAACAATACAAATTAATGGATGGAAGAGCTCTAAACTACTTCAAGTAAAGAGAACTTCGCATCAATAATCTCTCCTGACAAGTGACTAAGCAATGCCACAACAGGCAGACTTTTCACCTCCCAATGGAGTCCATCGCAGTCTTAGCCAAAAGGCCGAGAAGCGATACCAGAAAAAGGGTGGAGGAGACCGGGTCATTCAGAGGCACCTCCTTTTAACTCAGGGTAGGCTAACCAGCACGGAAACGTTGACTTTTTAATTTTTTTTTTAGCATACAATAAAGAAGGTAACCAGGGGAAATGACAATTGGCCACATTTTATGCTGTTCTGCAGCAGTAAATCAACACAAATACGCCACTTGCAGGTGAAAAGGACAGCAAAAGTAAAGCATTTTTTTGCTTGTTCCTGCTCTGGTCCAATAGGGAGCTCAGAAGTGATAACAAGTAAATAAATTGCCATTTTTCTAGATATCTGCCTTTAAATGTGAACACAGCATTTATATATAGGCATACGATGGATTTTTTTTTTTTTTTTTACGTAACCCATAAAAGTCAAGAAAGTCCTAAGGTTAAGACAAGCCTCGGACGGCGCAGGTTGAAAAGAAGGGCTGCAGCGGCCTCTAGTGGACGGTAGCCTCAACTGCAGCTCTTACTCCTTCCGCACCTGCACAGACTGGAAATGAATACGCCCACGCAAGCACAACAAACACTTTGAAAGGCATGATTGGTTTTCCAAACAACTCTCTGACGTGACGCTTTCTCTGCGCGTTTATCCTTATTCAAGACCAGCCTTGGAGGTAGAAAAAGCACAATTATCTACGCTAACGTAGAGACAATAACGCCCTTGTTTTATTTCAGCAAAAGATGTTTCCAATAAACAGCACGTTCAGTTTGACCATGTGTCCGCTGAGGTGGACATCTTGCATGATGAGGTATGTTTGAGAATCAAGTCAAGGAACTGCAGCAGCTTTTCTCTGTAAATGCTTTTGTGGTAACTACGCGTGTTTGTGCATAATTTTTAACCCAGCGTCAGTTTCCAAACATCGCCTAGCATGGAGCAGCTGCGCTTAGCGGGAGGCACGGGCTGGTTAGCTGGACTGTGCAGCCTGAGCACAGCAGCTGAGCTAAACGCTTGCGACAAGCCTGAAGGAGCCCACAACTACACAGTATTTGTCTCTGAACAAGCATGGAGGAGGTGCACCGCTCCTGGAGGTACTGCAATACCAGGCCGATGCATGGAGCGGACGGAGCAAGCCCCTATTCCATCTCCCAGTTCCAAAAATCAATTTAATATATGGTCCCCGGGTAGGGGACGTATCAGATATTAAACTGATAAGAACAGATACTACACTTGATCTTAGCCAAAAGGCCGAGAAGCGATACCAGAAAAAGGGTGGAGGAGACCGGCTCATTCAGAGGCACCTCCTTTTAACTCAGGGTAGGCTAACCAGCACGGAAACGTTGACTTTTTAAAAAAAATTTTTTAGCATACAATAAAGAAGGTAACCAGGGGAAATGACAATTGGCCACATTTTATGCTGTTCTGCAGCAGTAAATCAACACAAATACGCCACTTGCAGGTGAAAAGGACAGCAAAAGTAAAGCATTTTTTTGCTTGTTCCTGCTCTGGTCCAATAGGGAGCTCAGAAGCGATAACAAGTAAAGAAATTGCCATTTTTCTAGATATCTGCCTTTAAATGTGAACACAGCATTGATATATAGGCATACGATGTTTTTTTTTATTTATTTTTTTTTTTTTAGAACTTTTTTATTCAGATTTTCCAGTGCAGGTCACATCACATACATCTTACAAATAATACATTTTACAGGTTACATGTACAAACTCACATGTTATGTTCATAAAATGTTTTGTTTGTCTGAGGTCTTAAAGAGGCAAGTAATAATTGTACAATCAGGGTGAAGAACACGAGGAGGAGTCTCCTATTTATTAATCATAGTTTCCATCAATTGTGATTCGAAATGAATGTTTGAATTAGGGACCATTTTTCTAGGAAGATATCACTTTTCATCTGAAGTTTTGCCGTAATATGTTCCATATGGTAAACCTCCCTCACTCTATTCTTCCATTGGGAAATTGTTGGGGGCTGAGGCTTCAGCCATGAGACAGTGATCATTTTCTTTGCGAGGACAAGTAAAATCTTTAAGATATAAATCTTACTGTGATCTTGGATTTTATTCTGGAAAATACCCAGTATTATTAAAGATGGCTCTAGAGGAATTGTAATGCCTAGACATTTATTAATTTCCCTTTGTATTCCTTTCCAATAGTTTAATAGTTTTGGACAGTCCCAAAATATATGGGTGAAATCTCCAATTAGTCCACAACCCCTCCAACATTTGTCCGAGGTGTGGTTAAATCTGGATGTGAGAAGAGGAGTCCTGAAAAATCTCACTTTGATTTTCCATTCAAATTCTCTTAGCATTGGGCTATTTAATATTTTATGACCCTCTCGGAACATTTTCTCCCAGTCTTCATCATTGATTATGACATTCATTTCTAGCTCCCATTTCCCTTTAATATCTTTTGTGTCAGTTATTCCTTCCTCTTGCAATATTTTGTAAATATGGGATATGAATTTGGTGGTTATATTTCCTTTTATTACAGAGAGAAAAAAATTCTCTATGTTTGAGGGGGGTATTTGTAGGTTTTCCCATTCCCTATGTTTCTGCAGGTAGTGTCTCATTTGTAGATATTTAAAAAAATCATGGGTTGGGAGATTGTATTTTTGTTGAAGTTGTTGAAAGGACATTAGGTTTCCATTTTCAAACATTTGATCTATTAGAATCAATCCTTTTTCAACCCAGTTATGTAATCCAGATGTAGGAAGAAATTCAGAATTATGGTCGAGCCGTATAACTCTACATAAGGAGTTGGGTAAATTTAGTATCTTTTTGATCTTTGCCCATGTTACTAGAGTAAACTTAACCCATTCATTATTAATTTTATTCTTTGTCCATGTGTTTTGGTTAACAAATGGGACAGTATCAAGAAGTATATCTTGGGAGTCACCTTGTTCCATCTTGTACCAAATTGTATCTTCGTCTTGGCGTATCCATGTTATTATTGATCTAATTTGTGCGGCCCAGTAGTATTTTTTAAGGTTTGGTACGTTTAGTCCCCCATGTTCTTTAGGACACATAAGAGTTTTCAATCTAATTCTGGGGCGTTTATTTTGCCAGATAAATTTCGAAAGCCATTTATTCAGAATATTAAATATGGACATGGGTACTTTTATAGGTAAGGTTTGAAAAAGAAAGAGGAGTCTTGGAAGGATGTTCATTCTGATGGTTTCAATCCTCCCTACGAGTGAGAGGGGTAGAATGTTCCATCTCATAAGGTCTGTCTTGATCTCATCCATTAGTTTTCCATAATTAGCTTTAAAAAGTTGTGAAGTTTGAGGAGTTATGAAGATTCCTAAGTATCTGAATCCCTGTTTTGATATTTTAGGTTTGAATCTATCTGTTAATTTTGTGGGTAAATGGCCGTGTAACACCATCACTTCAGATTTGGATTGATTGATTTGGTAACCTGAAAGTCTACCATATTCTTCAATAGTCTCCATAAGTGAGGGAATAGACTTCACCGGATCACTTATGTAGGTCAAAATATCGTCGGCAAAAAGTGAAATCTTGTGTTCCGTATTATTTTTATCTCTAATACCTTTAATATATTTGTTCATTCTAATCGCTGCTGCCAGAGGTTCGATGTTTAATGCAAAGAGTAGGGGACTAAGACAATCTCCTTGGCGAACCCCTCTTTCAAGCATAAAGAAGTCAGAGCAAAATCCATTAACTCTAACACGTGATTTAGGGTTCGTGTATATTATTTTAATCCATTCCACGAAACGTGGATGGAAGCCCATAGTTAACAAGGTGTTATATAAAAATTGCCAGTTAACTGTATCAAATGCTTTTTGTGCATCAAAACTAATTAGCATGGATTCTTGGTTGGTTTCTTTGGCTTGTGTTATAACATTCAGGGTTCTCCTTATGTTATTAATACTTTGTCGATTTGGAATGAAACCCGTCTGGTCTGGGTGAATTAGTTTTTTAATATATTTCTGTATCCTTTTACCTAGAATACTGGTTAGTAGTTTTAGATCTGTGCATAACAGGCTAATTGGTCTGTATCCCTCACAAATTGTTGCGTCTTTCCCTTCCTTATGAATAACTGAGATGATGGCCTCAGACCAGGAGTTTGAGATTTCACCCTTGTTAAGTGCATAGTTAAAAATTTTAGTTAGTGTTGGCGATAAGATGTTTTTGAAGCACTTATAGAATTCCCCCGGGAGTCCATCAGTCCCTGGAGATTTATTATTTTTCAAATTGTTAATTGCCTCCTGTACTTCTGTTTCTCTTATATCTGAGATCATTTCAGCCGCTTCCTCATCGGACAGAGTAGGTAGTCTTAACTTAGCAAGAAACATAGCAGTTTGATTTTTTACTTCGTTGTTGATTTGGTTTGGTTCCTGGTATAAGTTTTTATAAAAGGATGCAAAAGCGTTGGCAATTTCTATCGGACGAAATAGAGTTGTTTTAAGTGAGGGATCTGTTATTTTGTGTATTATTCTGTCCGATTGTGTTTTTCGAAGCTGGAAAGATAACAGTCGACTGGCTCTATTTCCCATCTCATAGAATCTTTGTTTGGAGAACCTCAGTGCTCCCTCTGCTTTGTATGTAAGAACTTCATCAAGCTTTTTTCTAGTCTCTTTTAGTTCTGTTAGAGTGTCATCTCCTCCTCTATGCTTATGCTCAATTTCTAGTTGTTTTATTTTATTTTCAAGTCTTGTTTGTTCTTCCATGCGTTGTTTCTTAAGTCTAGAAGATATCTGTATCATTTTTCCTCTTAATACTGCCTTGGCTCCACTCCACATCATAGGTGGTGTTACTGATCCATTATCGTTTATCTCTAAATATTCAAGCAAATGTTGTCTCAGTTCCTGAATCACTGATGTGTTGGTGAGTAGTGATACATTTAACCTCCAGTATCTAAAGGGAATGTCCTTACTTAAGTTTAGTTGTAAGGTAACTGGAGCATGGTCACTCAGAGTAATTGGTTCAATACTACAGTCAATTACTTTATAAAAATATTTTTGAGGTATGCAAAAGAAGTCTATCCTTGAATAGCTATTATGAACTTTCGAAAAGAAAGTAAAATCCTTTTTGCTCGGGTTTTTAAATCTCCATGGATCCCCCAGTCCCAGTTCAGTTACCATATTATTAAGTATTTTTGTTTTTCTGCTCTGACTCCCCATCTCTACTGGTGTCCTATCCATTTTGCCATCATGTACTGCGTTAAAGTCTCCTCCAACTATTACTATGCCTTTAGCATTCTCTGCAATTATATTAGCTATTTCTTTAAAGAAGGATTCATCACATTCGTTAGGAGCGTAAAGATTCAAAATAGATATCTCCTCCTCCCACATCCGACCAATCACAAAGACATATCTCCCCATTTTATCCTGTATAACTTTTTCTGTGGAAAAGGCCAATGATTTGTTAAATAAAATAGTGACTCCTCTCTTATTTCCATATGATGCACTATATATTTGATTTGCCCAGTCCCGTCTTAATTTTTTATGTTCTAATTCGTTTAAGTGGGTTTCCTGTAGTAGGGCAATGGAGCAGTGCATCTTTTTTAGTTGATTAAGGATTTTTTTCCTCTTTATTGGGTGATTTAATCCGTGGACATTATATGTTACGATTGTTAGTTTTTCCATATGTACCTTTTAATTATGAATACCTTTTCTATATTGCTGATCCTGTAAGTATCAATATTAATGTAAAATATGTATTTTACACGATGTGATTGCACATTTGCTAAATTGGTCAAGGTAAAGTTTACAAACATTAGAACATACTTGAACTTTAAAGTGAACAGGCTTCCAAACACTGAGCTAAGTAACAATACGGCCTTAAAACTGGTCTCCATGGCGACGAAGGGGGTGTGACAGAATCCCTTCGCCTGAACACGCCGTGTAATAGCAGTCTGACAACAAGAGTCTGTTCCCGGACTTGCCTTTCCAAAAACAAGTATACATAAAATAAAATAGAAAAAATAAATCATCCTACCGTTCCTGTGGTGAGGAAATTCCCTGGTATACAGAATTGTTTCATATTTTACTAAACTAGCCTTCTTTCAAGTCGTTTTATCCCAAATATGATACTTTGAGATCAATTTTAGTTGTCCATATATTACTCCCAAATCCTTGGTTTAATTATTACCTTGCAAAATCGCCCGCATGTCCGTTATGCTCAGCATAGTTTCTCCTGCTTTTCCGGGCACCGTGGTCCAGGATTCGCCCAGCAGTTCCTCTCGGTATCTCTCACGCTCATCTATCTTGACATGGATTCCCATCTTCTCCAGTGTTGAGGTTGCTCTTGCAAGTGTTGCAAAGGTCTTCACACCGGAGTCCAGGTGGATTTTCAGTTGAGCCGGGAAAGGTGACACTGCTTTCACATTTTTGTCTTTAAGTTGCTTAATAACTTCTCGGACCTGTTTGCGTTTCTTCTGTACGTTCGCCGTGTAATCTTGGTCGAAGTATATCCTTTGGCCGTGGTAGGTAACATCACGTCTACTCCATGCCGTCTGTATTACTTTTTCTTTCACTCTGTAGTTAGAAAACCTGACGATGATTGACCGAGGGGGAGCGGAGTCTTTGGGCTTCACATTTAGCGACCGGTGGGCCCTCTCTATATTCAGATTCATGTCCTGCGGTAGTTTGAGTGAGGTGCGCATCAAGTCAGTCACGAAGGAAATCATGTCGTTCTTTTCTTCTCCTTCAGGTATCCCGTATATGCGTAGATTGTTGCGCCTGGATCTTGACTCGAGGTCTTCACATTTAGCTGAGAGATTAGCTTCTCTCTGTAGCATGTAGCGCAGCACGCGGTCATGGCGGAGCAGCTGGTCCTCAGCGTCGCTCACTCTTTGGTTGATGTCGGTAATTTGCTGCTCCAGTTTCGTCGTTCGTTCAAGCACGTCTTTCAATGATGATTCCACCCTTGACAGAGTAGCTTTAGTATCGTGTGAAGCATCCGTGTGTTCCTTTCTCAGTTGTATTAGCTCTGCAAGTACAGTCTCCATATTGTCTTTCTGTTCGCTCACGACCGTCGTAGTTTCTGGAAGTTGGCAGGTTTCTTTCCGCGAAGTCGTTTTACTTTTCTTATCAGCTTCTTTTCTGAGAGTAGTCATTTTTGTAATTCGTCGAATTGTTATAAATTATATGTTATATCGCCAAATAAGCTAGTTTTAAGGGATTTTCCTCAGAGTAGGGCAATCAGGCTGCTTCTCCTTTCATGGCGTCACCGGAAGTCTGTGTCTTTTTTATTTTTTTTATTTTTTACGTAACCCATAAAAGTCAAGAAAGTCCTAAGGTTAAGACAAGCCTCGGACGGCGCAGGTTTAAAAGAAGGGCTGCAGCGGCCTCTAGTGGACGGTAGCCTCAACTGCAGCTCTTACTCCTTCCGCACCTGCACAGACTGGAAATGAATACGCCCACGCAAGCACAACAAACACTTTGAAAGGCATGATTGGTTTTCCAAACAACTCTCTGACGTGACGCTTTCTCTGCGCGTTTATCCTTATTCAAGACCAGCCTTGGAGGTAGAAAAAGCACAATTATCTACGCTAACGTAGAGACAATAACGCCCTTGTTTTATTTCAGCAAAAGATGTTTCCAATAAACAGCACGTTCAGTTTGACCATGTGTCCGCTGAGGTGGACATCTTGCATGATGAGGTATGTTTGTGAATCAAGTCAAGGAACTGCAGCAGCTTTTCTTTGTAAATGCTTTTGTGGTAACTACGCGTGTTTGTGCATAATTTTTAACCCAGCGTCAGTTTCCAAACATCGCCTAGCATGGAGCAGCTGCGCTTAGCGGGAGGCACAGGCTGGTTAGCTGGACTGTGCAGCCTGAGCACAGCAGCTGAGCGAAACGCTTGCGACAAGCCTGAAGGAGCCCACAACTACACAGTATTTGTCTCTGAACAAGCATGGAGGAGGTGCACCGCTCCTGGAGGTACTGCAATACCAGGCCGATGCATGGAGCGAACGGAGCAAGCCCCTATTCCATCTCCCAGTTCCAAAAATCAATTTAATATATGGTCCCCGGGTAGGGGACGTATCAGATATTAAACTGATAAGAACAGATACTACACTTGATCTTAGCCAAAAGGCCGAGAAGCGATACCAGAAAAAGGGTGGAGGAGACCGGCTCATTCAGAGGCACCTCCTTTTAACTCAGGGTAGGCTAACCAGCACGGAAACGTTGACTTTTTTATTTTTTTTTAGCATACAATAAAGAAGGTAACCAGGGGAAATGACAATTGGCCACATTTTATGCTGTTCTGCAGCAGTAAATCAACACAAATACGCCACTTGCAGGTGAAAAGGACAGCAAAAGTAAAGCATTTTTTTGCTTGTTCCTGCTCTGGTCCAATAGGGAGCTCAGAAGCGATAACAAGTAAAGAAATTGCTATTTTTCTAGATATCTGCCTTTAAATGTGAACACAGCATTGATATATAGGCATACGATGTTTTTTTTTATTTTTTTTATTTTTTACGTAACCCATAAAAGTCAAGAAAGTCCTAAGGTTAAGACAAGCCTCGGACGGTGCAGGTTGAAAAGAAGGGCTGCAGCGGCCTCTAGTGGACGGTAGCCTCAACTGCAGCTCTTACTCCTTCCGCACCTGCACAGACTGGAAATGAATACGCCCACGCAAGCACAACAAACACTTTGAAAGGCATGATTGGTTTTCCAAACAACTCTCTGACGTGACGCTTTCTCTGCGCGTTTATCCTTATTCAAGACCAGCCTTGGAGGTAGAAAAAGCACAATTATCTACGCTAACGTAGAGACAATAACGCCCTTGTTTTATTTCAGCAAAAGATGTTTCCAATAAACAGCACGTTCAGTTTGACCATGTGTCCGCTGAGGTGGACATCTTGCATGATGAGGTATGTTTGTGAATCAAGTCAAGGAACTGCAGCAGCTTTTCTTTGTAAATGCTTTTGTGGTAACTACGCGTGTTTGTGCATAATTTTTAACCCAGCGTCAGTTTCCAAACATCGCCTAGCATGGAGCAGCTGCGCTTAGCGGGAGGCACAGGCTGGTTAGCTGGACTGTGCAGCCTGAGCACAGCAGCTGAGCGAAACGCTTGCGACAAGCCTGAAGGAGCCCACAACTACACAGTATTTGTCTCTGAACAAGCATGGAGGAGGTGCACCGCTCCTGGAGGTACTGCAATACCAGGCCGATGCATGGAGCGGACGGAGCAAGCCCCTATTCCATCTCCCAGTTCCAAAAATCAATGTAATATATGGTCCCCGGGTAGGGGACGTATCAGATATTAAACTGATAAGAACAGATACTACACTTGATCTTAGCCAAAAGGCCGAGAAGCGATACCAGAAAAAGGGTGGAGGAGACCGGCTCATTCAGAGGCACCTCCTTTTAACTCAGGGTAGGCTAACCAGCACGGAAACGTTGACTTTTTTTAAAAAAATTTTTAGCATACAATAAAGAAGGTAACCAGGGGAAATGACAATTGGCCACATTTTATGCTGTTCTGCAGCAGTAAATCAACACAAATACGCCACTTGCAGGTGAAAAGGACAGCAAAAGTAAAGCATTTTTTTGCTTGTTCCTGCTCTGGTCCAATAGGGAGCTCAGAAGCGATAACAAGTAAAGAAATTGCCATTTTTCTAGATATCTGCCTTTAAATGTGAACACAGCATTGATATATAGGCATACGATGTTTTTTTTTTATTTTTTTTATTTTTTACGTAACCCATAAAAGTCAAGAAAGTCCTAAGGTTAAGACAAGCCTCGGACGGCGCAGGTTGAAAAGAAGGGCTGCAGCGGCCTCTAGTGGACGGTAGCCTCAACTGCAGCTCTTACTCCTTCCGCACCTGCACAGACTGGAAATGAATACGCCCACGCAAGCACAACAAACACTTTGAAAGGCATGATTGGTTTTCCAAACAACTCTCTGACGTGACGCTTTCTCTGCGCGTTTATCCTTATTCAAGACCAGCCTTGGAGGTAGAAAAAGCACAATTATCTACGCTAACGTAGAGACAATAACGCCCTTGTTTTATTTCAGCAAAAGATGTTTCCAATAAACAGCACGTTCAGTTTGACCATGTGTCCGCTGAGGTGGACATCTTGCATGATGAGGTATGTTTGTGAATCAAGTCAAGGAACTGCAGCAGCTTTTCTTTGTAAATGCTTTTGTGGTAACTACGCGTGTTTGTGCATAATTTTTAACCCAGCGTCAGTTTCCAAACATCGCCTAGCATGGAGCAGCTGCGCTTAGCGGGAGGGACAGGCTGGTTAGCTGGACTGTGCAGCCTGAGCACAGCAGCTGAGCGAAACGCTTGCGACAAGACCGGAAGGAGCCCACAACTACACAGTATTTGTCTCTGAACAAGCATGGAGGAGGTGCACCGTTCCTGGAGGTACTGCAATACCAGGCCGATGCATGGAGCGGACGGAGCAAGCCCCTATTCCATCTCCCAGTTCCAAAAATCAATTTAATATATGGTCCCCGGGAAGGGTACGTATCAGATATTAAACTGATAAGAACAGATACTACACTTGATCTTAGCCAAAAGGCCGAGAAGCGATACCAGAAAAAGGGTGGAGGAGACCGGCTCATTCAGAGGCACCTCCTTTTAACTCAGGGTAGGCTAACCAGCACGGAAACGTTGACTTTTTTATTTTTTTTTTAGCATACAATAAAGAAGGTAACCAGGGGAAATGACAATTGGCCACATTTTATGCTGTTCTGCAGCAGTAAATCAACACAAATACGCCACTTGCAGGTGAAAAGGACAGCAAAAGTAAAGCATTTTTTTGCTTGTTCCTGCTCTGGTCCAATAGGGAGCTCAGAAGCGATAACAAGTAAAGAAATTGCCATTTTTCTAGATATCTGCCTTTAAATGTGAACACAGCATTGATATATAGGCATACGATGTTTTTTTTTATTTTTTTTATTTTTTACGTAACCCATAAAAGTCAAGAAAGTCCTAAGGTTAAGACAAGCCTCGGACGGCGCAGGTTGAAAAGAAGGGCTGCAGCGGCCTCTAGTGGACGGTAGCCTCAACTGCAGCTCTTACTCCTTCCGCACCTGCACAGACTGGAAATGAATACGCCCACGCAAGCACAACAAACACTTTGAAAGGCATGATTGGTTTTCCAAACAACTCTCTGACGTGACGCTTTCTCTGCGCGTTTATCCTTATTCAAGACCAGCCTTGGAGGTAGAAAAAGCACAATTATCTACGCTAACGTAGAGACAATAACGCCCTTGTTTTATTTCAGCAAAAGATGTTTCCAATAAACAGCACGTTCAGTTTGACCATGTGTCCGCTGAGGTGGACATCTTGCATGATGAGGTATGTTTGTGAATCAAGTCAAGGAACTGCAGCAGCTTTTCTTTGTAAATGCTTTTGTGGTAACTACGCGTGTTTGTGCATAATTTTTAACCCAGCGTCAGTTTCCAAACATCGCCTAGCATGGAGCAGCTGCGCTTAGCGGGGGGCACAGGCTGGTTAGCTGGACTGTGCAGCCTGAGCACAGCAGCTGAGCGAAACGCTTGCGACAAGCCTGAAGGAGCCCACAACTACACAGTATTTGTCTCTGAACAAGCATGGAGGAGGTGCACCGCTCCTGGAGGTACTGCAATACCAGGCCGATGCATGGAGCGGACGGAGCAAGCCCCTATTCCATCTCCCAGTTCCAAAAATCAATTTAATATATGGTCCCCGGGTAGGGGACGTATCAGATATTAAACTGATAAGAACAGATACTACACTTGATCTTAGCCAAAAGGCCGAGAAGCGATACCAGAAAAAGGGTGGAGGAGACCGGCTCATTCAGAGGCACCTCCTTTTAACTCAGGGTAGGCTAACCAGCACGGAAACGTTGACTTTTTTTAAAATTTTTTTTAGCATACAATAAAGAAGGTAACCAGGGGAAATGACAATTGGCCACATTTTATGCTGTTCTGCAGCAGTAAATCAACACAAATACGCCACTTGCAGGTGAAAAGGACAGCAAAAGTAAAGCATTTTTTTGCTTGTTCCTGCTCTGGTCCAATAGGGAGCTCAGAAGCGATAACAAGTAAAGAAATTGCCATTTTTCTAGATATCTGCCTTTAAATGTGAACACAGCATTGATATATAGGCATACGATGTTTTTTTTATTTTTTTTTATTTTTTACGTAACCCATAAAAGTCAAGAAAGTCCTAAGGTTAAGACAAGCCTCGGACGGCGCAGGTTGAAAAGAAGGGCTGCAGCGGCCTCTAGTGGACGGTAGCCTCAACTGCAGCTCTTACTCCTTCCGCACCTGCACAGACTGGAAATGAATACGCCCACGCAAGCACAACAAACACTTTGAAAGGCATGATTGGTTTTCCAAACAACTCTCTGACGTGACGCTTTCTCTGCGCGTTTATCCTTATTCAAGACCAGCCTTGGAGGTAGAAAAAGCACAATTATCTACGCTAACGTAGAGACAATAACGCCCTTGTTTTATTTCAGCAAAAGATGTTTCCAATAAACAGCACGTTCAGTTTGACCATGTGTCCGCTGAGGTGGACATCTTGCATGATGAGGTATGTTTGTGAATCAAGTCAAGGAACTGCAGCAGCTTTTCTTTGTAAATGCTTTTGTGGTAACTACGCGTGTTTGTGCATAATTTTTAACCCAGCGTCAGTTTCCAAACATCGCCTAGCATGGAGCAGCTGCGCTTAGCGGGAGGCACAGGCTGGTTAGCTGGACTGTGCAGCCTGAGCACAGCAGCTGAGCGAAACGCTTGCGACAAGCCTGAAGGAGCCCACAACTACACAGTATTTGTCTCTGAACAAGCATGGAGGAGGTGCACCGCTCCTGGAGGTACTGCAATACCAGGCCGATGCATGGAGCGGACGGAGCAAGCCCCTATTCCATCTCCCAGTTCCAAAAATCAATTTAATATATGGTCCCCGGGAGGGGACGTATCAGATATTAAACTGATAAGAACAGATACTACACTTGATCTTAGCCAAAAGGCCGAGAAGCGATACCAGAAAAAGGGTGGAGGAGACCGGCTCATTCAGAGGCACCTCCTTTTAACTCAGGGTAGGCTAACCAGCACGGAAACGTTGACTTTTTTAATTTTTTTTTAGCATACAATAAAGAAGGTAACCAGGGGAAATGACAATTGGCCACATTTTATGCTGTTCTGCAGCAGTAAATCAACACAAATACGCCACTTGCAGGTGAAAAGGACAGCAAAAGTAAAGCATTTTTTTGCTTGTTCCTGCTCTGGTCCAATAGGGAGCTCAGAAGCGATAACAAGTAAAGAAATTGCCATTTTTCTAGATATCTGCCTTTAAATGTGAACACAGCATTGATATATAGGCATACGATGTTTTTTTTTATTTTTTTTATTTTTTACGTAACCCATAAAAGTCAAGAAAGTCCTAAGGTTAAGACAAGCCTCGGACGGCGCAGGTTGAAAAGAAGGGCTGCAGCGGCCTCTAGTGGACGGTAGCCTCAACTGCAGCTCTTACTCCTTCCGCACCTGCACAGACTGGAAATGAATACGCCCACGCAAGCACAACAAACACTTTGAAAGGCATGATTGGTTTTCCAAACAACTCTCTGACGTGACGCTTTCTCTGCGCGTTTATCCTTATTCAAGACCAGCCTTGGAGGTAGAAAAAGCACAATTATCTACGCTAACGTAGAGACAATAACGCCCTTGTTTTATTTCAGCAAAAGATGTTTCCAATAAACAGCACGTTCAGTTTGACCATGTGTCCGCTGAGGTGGACATCTTGCATGATGAGGTATGTTTGTGAATCAAGTCAAGGAACTGCAGCAGCTTTTCTTTGTAAATGCTTTTGTGGTAACTACGCGTGTTTGTGCATAATTTTTAACCCAGCGTCAGTTTCCAAACATCGCCTAGCATGGAGCAGCTGCGCTTAGCGGGAGGCACAGGCTGGTTAGCTGGACTGTGCAGCCTGAGCACAGCAGCTGAGCGAAACGCTTGCGACAAGCCTGAAGGAGCCCACAACTACACAGTATTTGTCTCTGAACAAGCATGGAGGAGGTGCACCGTTCCTGGAGGTACTGCAATACCAGGCCGATGCATGGAGCGGACGGAGCAAGCCCCTATTCCATCTCCCAGTTCCAAAAATCAATTTAATATATGGTCCCCGGGTAGGGGACGTATCAGATATTAAACTGATAAGAACAGATACTACACTTGATCTTAGCCAAAAGGCCGAGAAGCGATACCAGAAAAAGGGTGGAGGAGACCGGCTCATTCAGAGGCACCTCCTTTTAACTCAGGGTAGGCTAACCAGCACGGAAACGTTGACTTTTTTATTTTTTTTTAGCATACAATAAAGAAGGTAACCAGGGGAAATGACAATTGGCCACATTTTATGCTGTTCTGCAGCAGTAAATCAACACAAATACGCCACTTGCAGGTGAAAAGGACAGCAAAAGTAAAGCATTTTTTTGCTTGTTCCTGCTCTGGTCCAATAGGGAGCTCAGAAGCGATAACAAGTAAAGAAATTGCCATTTTTCTAGATATCTGCCTTTAAATGTGAACACAGCATTGATATATAGGCATACGATGTTTTTTTTATTTTTTTTATTTTTTACGTAACCCATAAAAGTCAAGAAAGTCCTAAGGTTAAGACAAGCCTCGGACGGCGCAGGTTGAAAAGAAGGGCTGCAGCGGCCTCTAGTGGACGGTAGCCTCAACTGCAGCTCTTACTCCATCCGCACCTGCACAGACTGGAAATGAATACGCCCACGCAAGCACAACAAACACTTTGAAAGGCATGATTGGTTTTCCAAACAACTCTCTGACGTGACGCTTTCTCTGCGCGTTTATCCTTATTCAAGACCAGCCTTGGAGGTAGAAAAAGCACAATTATCTACGCTAACGTAGAGACAATAACGCCCTTGTTTTATTTCAGCAAAAGATGTTTCCAATAAACAGCACGTTCAGTTTGACCATGTGTCCGCTGAGGTGGACATCTTGCATGATGAGGTATGTTTGTGAATCAAGTCAAGGAACTGCAGCAGCTTTTCTTTGTAAATGCTTTTGTGGTAACTACGCGTGTTTGTGCATAATTTTTAACCCAGCGTCAGTTTCCAAACATCGCCTAGCATGGAGCAGCTGCGCTTAGCGGGAGGGACAGGCTGGTTAGCTGGACTGTGCAGCCTGAGCACAGCAGCTGAGCGAAACGCTTGCGACAAGACCTGAAGGAGCCCACAACTACACAGTATTTGTCTCTGAACAAGCATGGAGGAGGTGCACCGTTCCTGGAGGTACTGCAATACCAGGCCGATGCATGGAGCGGACGGAGCAAGCCCCTATTCCATCTCCCAGTTCCAAAAATCAATTTAATATATGGTCCCCGGGAAGGGTACGTATCAGATATTAAACTGATAAGAACAGATACTACACTTGATCTTAGCCAAAAGGCCGAGAAGCGATACCAGAAAAAGGGTGGAGGAGACCGGCTCATTCAGAGGCACCTCCTTTTAACTCAGGGTAGGCTAACCAGCACGGAAACGTTGACTTTTTTATTTTTTTTTAGCATACAATAAAGAAGGTAACCAGGGGAAATGACAATTGGCCACATTTTATGCTGTTCTGCAGCAGTAAATCAACACAAATACGCCACTTGCAGGTGAAAAGGACAGCAAAAGTAAAGCATTTTTTTGCTTGTTCCTGCTCTGGTCCAATAGGGAGCTCAGAAGCGATAACAAGTAAAGAAATTGCCATTTTTCTAGATATCTGCCTTTAAATGTGAACACAGCATTGATATATAGGCATACGATGTTTTTTTTAATTTTTTTTATTTTTTACGTAACCCATAAAAGTCAAGAAAGTCCTAAGGTTAAGACAAGCCTCGGACGGCGCAGGTTTAAAAGAAGGGCTGCAGCGGCCTCTAGTGGACGGTAGCCTCAACTGCAGCTCTTACTCCTTCCGCACCTGCACAGACTGGAAATGAATACGCCCACGCAAGCACAACAAACACTTTGAAAGGCATGATTGGTTTTCCAAACAACTCTCTGACGTGACGCTTTCTCTGCGCGTTTATCCTTATTCAAGACCAGCCTTGGAGGTAGAAAAAGCACAATTATCTACGCTAACGTAGAGACAATAACGCCCTTGTTTTATTTCAGCAAAAGATGTTTCCAATAAACAGCACGTTCAGTTTGACCATGTGTCCGCTGAGGTGGACATCTTGCATGATGAGGTATGTTTGTGAATCAAGTCAAGGAACTGCAGCAGCTTTTCTTTGTAAATGCTTTTGTGGTAACTACGCGTGTTGTGCATAATTTTTAACCCAGCGTCAGTTTCCAAACATCGCCTAGCATGGAGCAGCTGCGCTTAGCGGGAGGCACAGGCTGGTTAGCTGGACTGTGCAGCCTGAGCACAGCAGCTGAGCGAAACGCTTGCGACAAGCCTGAAGGAGCCCACAACTACACAGTATTTGTCTCTGAACAAGCATGGAGGAGGTGCACCGTTCCTGGAGGTACTGCAATACCAGGCCGATGCATGGAGCCGACGGAGCAAGCCCCTATTCCATCTCCCAGTTCCAAAAATCAATTTTATATATGGTCCCCGGGAAGGGTACGTATCAGATATTAAACTGATAAGAACAGATACTACACTTGATCTTAGCCAAAAGGCTCAGAAGCGATACCAGAAAAAGGGTGGAGGAGACCGGCTCATTCAGAGGCAACCTCCTTTTAAACTCAGGGTAGGCTAACCAGCACGGAAACGTTGACTTTTTTATTTTTTTTAGCATACAATAAAGAAGGTAACCAGGGGAAATGACAATTGGGCCACATTTTATGCTGTTCTGCAGCAGTAATCAACACAAATACGCCACTTGCAGGTGAAAAAGGACAGCAAAAGTAAAGCATTTTTTGCTTGTTCCTGCTCTGGTCCAATAGGGAGCTCAGAAGCGATAACAAGTAAAGAAATTGGCCATTTTTCTAGATATCTGCCTTTAAATGTGAACACAGCATTGATATATAGGCATACAGTGTTTTTTATTTTTTTTATTTTTTACCGTAACCCATAAAAGTCAAGAAAGTCCTAAGGTTAAGACAAGCCTCGGACG